>NW_028226353.1:0-47143 GCF_052327205.1 Somniosus microcephalus | reverse complement strand
ATTCTCGCTTCTAAACATTCTCTCCAATAAACTCCAACACACTACAAAGCACTCCCAAACGCTTCAAAATAGTCCCATAAACTACGAAACACTTCAAAACCTTCCATAACACTGGCTACTAAGCACTCACTCCATACACTCAAAAGCACACCAAAACGATCCAAAACACACTAAAACATTCCAAAACACTCCCAAACACGCCAAAAGAGTCCCATACAGTTCGAAACCCTCTAAAACACTCCAAAACACTCGGTTCAAAACAGTCACTCCCAAGCACTCCGATCCACTTCAAACACGACAATAACTCAAAAACACACCAGAACACTCCACAACACTCCAAAACAGTCCAAAACACACCAAAACACCACAACACAATATAAAACACTCAAAACACTCCGAAACACTCGAAAATTCTCGCTTCTAAACACTCAAACCAAAACACTCCAATACAATTCACAATACACTACAAAACACTGCACAACACTCCAACACACTTCCAAACTCTCCAAAACAGTCCCATACACTACGAAACACTTCAAAACACGTCACAGCACTCCAAAACAGTCCAAAACACTCGGTTCAAAACAATCACTCCCAAACACTCCAATCCAGTCCAAAACACTTCAAAACACGATATAACTCAAAAACACTAAAAAACACTCCGACACACTCCCAAACACTCCAAAACAGTCCCATACACTACGAAACACTTCAAAACCTTCCATAATACTGGCTACTAAGCACTCACTCCAAAACACTCAACAGCACACCAAAACGATCCAAAACACAGTAAAAGAGTCCAAAACACTCCCAAACACGCCAAAAGAGTCCCATACACTCCGAAACCCTCTAAAACACTCCAAAACACTTGGTTCAAAACAGTCACTCCCAAACACTCCGATCCACTTCAAAACACGACATAACTCAAAAACACACCAGAACACTCCACAACACTCCAAAACAGTCGGTTCAAAACAGTCACTCCCAAACACTCCAATCCACACCAAAACAGTCCAAAACACACCAATACACCACAATACTCCAAAACCAAATAAGACACTCCCAAATTCACGCTTCTAAGCATTCTATCCAATACACTCCAATACACTACAAAGCACTCCCAAACACTCCAAAATAGTCCCATAAACTACGAAACACTTCAAAACCTTCCATAACACTGGCTACTAAGCACTCACTCCAAAACACTCAACAGCAATCCAAAACGATCCAAAACACACTAAAACAATCCAAAACACTCCCAAACACGCCAAAAGAGTCCCATACACTCCGAAACCCTCTAAAACAGTCCAAAACACTCGGTTCAAAACAGTCACTCCCAAACACTCCGATCCACTCCAAAACACATCAGAACACGAAATAACTCAAAAACACACCAGAACACTCCACAACACTCCAAAACAGTGCACAACACTCCAACACACTTCCAAACTCTCCAAAACAGTCCCATTCACTACGAAACACTTCAAAACACTCCACAACAATCCAAAACAGCCCAAAACATTCGGCTCAAAACAGTCAATCCCAAACACTCCAATCCACTCCAAAACACTTCAAAACACCATATAACTTTAAAACATACCAGAACACTCCACAACACTCCAAAACAGTCCAAAACACACCAAAACACCAAAGCACTCCAAAACAATATAAAACACTCCAAAACACTCGAAAATTCTCGCTTCTTAAACACTCAATCCAAAACACTCCAATACACTGCAAAACACTCCAAAACACTCGGTTCAAAACAGTCACTCCCAAAAACTCCAATCCACTCCAAAACAGTCCAAAACACACCAAAACACCACAACACTCCAAAACAATACAAAACACTCCCAAATTCTCGCTTCTAAACATTCTATCCAAAACACGCCGATACACTCCCAAACATTCCAAATCAGTCCCATACACTACGAAACAGTTCAAAACACTCCATAACACTCCAAAACAGTCCAAAACACACGGTTCAAAATAGTCACTCCCAAACACTCCAATCCACTCCAAAACACTACAAAACACGACTTAACTCAAAAACGCACCAGAACACTCCACTACACTCCAAAACAGTCCAAAACACACCAAAACACTCCAATCCACTCCAAATCAGTCCAAAACACACCAAAACACCACAACACTCCAACACAATACAAAACACTCACAAATTCTCGCTTCTAAACATTCTCTCCAATAAACTCCAACACACTAAAAAGCACTCCCAAACACTCCAAAATAGTCCCATAAACTACGAAACACTTCAAAACCTTCCATAACATTGGCTACTAAGCACTCACTCCATACACTCAAAAGCACACCAAAACGATCCAGAAGACACTAAAACAGTCCAAAACACTCCCAAACACGCCAAAAGAGTCCCATACACACCGAAACCCTCTAAAACACTCCAAAACACTTGGTTCAAAACAGTCACTCCCAAACACTCCGATCCACTTCAAAACACGACATAACTCAAAAACACACCAGAACACTCCACAACAGTCCAAAACAGTCCAAAACACACCAAAACACCAAAACACTCCAAAACAATATAAAACACTGCAAAACACTCCCAAACACTCGAAAATTCTCGCTTCTAAACACTAAATCGATAACACTCCAATACAGTACAAAACAGTGCACAACACGCCAACACACTTCCAAACTCTCCAAAACAGTCCCATTCACTACGAAACACTTCAAAACACTTCACAACAATCCAAAACAGCCCAAAACATACGGTTCAAAACAGTCAATCCCAAACACTCCAATCCACTCCAAAACACTTCAAAACACCATATAACTTTGAAACACACCAGAACACTCCACAACACTCCAAAACTGTCCAAAACACACCAAAACACCAAAGCACTCCAAAACAATATAAAACACTCCAAAACACTCGAAAATTCTCGCTTCTTAAACACTCAATCCAAAACAGTCCAATACACTGCAAAACACTCCAAAACACTCGGTTCAAAACAGTCACTCCCAAAAACTCCAATCCACTCCAAAACAGTCCAAAACACACCAAAACACCACAACACTCCAAAACAATACAATACACTCCCAAATTCTCGCTTCGAAACATTCTATCCAAAACACTCCGATACACTCCCAAACATCCAAATCAGTCCCATACACTACGAAACAGTTCAAAACACTCCATAACACTCCAAAACAGTCCAAAACACTCGGTTCAAAACAGTCACTCCCAAACACTCCAATCCACTCCAAAACACTACAAAACACGACGATACAAACCACAACACTCCAACACAATACAAAACACTCACAAATTCTCGCTTCTAAACATTCTCTCCAATAAACTCCAACACACTACAAAGCACTCCCAAGCGCTTCAAAATAGTCCCATAAACTACGAAACACTTCAAAACCTTCCATAACACTGGCTACTAAGCACTCACTCCATACACTCAACAGCACACCAAAACGATCCAAAACACACTAAAACAGTCCAAAACACTCCCAAACACGCCAAAAGAGTCCCATACAGTTCGAAACCCTCTAAAACACTCCAAAACACTCGGTTCAAAACAGTCACTCCCAAGCACTCCGATCCACTTCAAACACGACAATAACTCAAAAACACACCAGAACACTCCACAACACTCCAAAACAATCCAAAACACACCAAAACACCACAACACAATATAAAACACTCCAAAACACTCCGAAACACTCGAAAATTCTCGCTTCTAAACACTCAAACCAAAACACTCCAATACAATTCACAATACACTACAAAACACTGCACAACACTCCAACACACTTCCAAACTCTCCAAAACAGTCCCATACACTACGAAACACTTCAAAACACTTCACAGCACTCCAAAACAGTCCAAAACACTCGGTTCAAAACAATCACTCCCAAACACTCCAATCCAGTCCAAAACACTTCAAAACACGATATAACTCAAAAACACTAAAAAACACTCCGACACACTCCCAAACACTCCAAAACAGTCCCATACACTACGAAACACTTCAAAACCTTCCATAATACTGGCTACTAAGCACTCACTCCAAAACACTCAACAGCACACCAAAACGATCCAAAACACAGTAAAAGAGTCCAAAACACTCCCAAACACGCCAAAAGAGTCCCATACACTCCGAAACCCTCTAAAACACTCCAAAACACTTGGTTCAAAACAGTCACTCCCAAACACTCCGATCCACTCCAAAACACATCAGAACACGAAATAACTCAAAAACACACCAGAACACTCCACAACACTCCAAAACAGTGCACAACACTCCAACACACTTCCAAACTCTCCAAAACAGTCCCATTCACTACGAAACACTTCAAAACACTCCACAACAATCCAAAACAGCCCAAAACATTCGGTTCAAAACAGTCAATCCCAAACACTCCAATCCACTCCAAAACACTTCAAAACACCATATAACTTTAAAACATACCAGAACACTCCACAACACTCCAAAACAGTCCAAAACACACCAAAACACCAAAGCACTCCAAAACAATATAAAACACTCCAAAACACTCGAAAATTCTCGCTTCTTAAACACTCAATCCAAAACACTCCAATACACTGCAAAACACTCCAAAACACTCGGTTCAAAACAGTCACTCCCAAAAACTCCAATCCACTCCAAAACAGTCCAAAACACACCAAAACACCACAACACTCCAAAACAATACAAAACACTCCCAAATTCTCGCTTCTAAACATTCTATCCAAAACACGCCGATACACTCCCAAACATTCCAAATCAGTCCCATACACTACGAAACAGTTCAAAACACTCCATAACACTCCAAAACAGTCCAAAACACACGGTTCAAAATAGTCACTCCCAAACACTCCAATCCACTCCAAAACACTACAAAACACGACTTAACTCAAAAACGCACCAGAACACTCCACTACACTCCAAAACAGTCCAAAACACACCAAAACACTCCAATCCACTCCAAATCAGTCCAAAACACACCAAAACACCACAACACTCCAACACAATACAAAACACTCACAAATTCTCGCTTCTAAACATTCTCTCCAATAAACTCCAACACACTAAAAAGCACTCCCAAACACTCCAAAATAGTCCCATAAACTACGAAACACTTCAAAACCTTCCATAACATTGGCTACTAAGCACTCACTCCATACACTCAAAAGCACACCAAAACGATCCAGAAGACACTAAAACAGTCCAAAACACTCCCAAACACGCCAAAAGAGTCCCATACACACCGAAACCCTCTAAAACACTCCAAAACACTTGGTTCAAAACAGTCACTCCCAAACAGTCCGATCCACTTCAAAACACGACATAACTCAAAAACACACCAGAACACTCCACAACACTCCAAAACAGTCCAAAACACACCAAAACACCAAAACACTCCAAAACAATATAAAACACTGCAAAACACTCCCAAACACTCGAAAATTCTCGCTTCTAAACACTAAATCGATAACACTCCAATACAGTACAAAACAGTGCACAACACGCCAACACACTTCCAAACTCTCCAAAACAGTCCCATTCACTACGAAACACTTCAAAACACTTCACAACAATCCAAAACAGCCCAAAACATACGGTTCAAAACAGTCAATCCCAAACACTCCAATCCACTCCAAAACACTTCAAAACACCATATAACTTTGAAACACACCAGAACACTCCACAACACTCCAAAACAGTCCAAAACACACCAAAACACCAAAGCACTCCAAAACAATATAAAACACTCCAAAACACTCGAAAATTCTCGCTTCTTAAACACTCAATCCAAAACAGTCCAATACACTGCAAAACACTCCAAAACACTCGGTTCAAAACAGTCACTCCCAAAAACTCCAATCCACTCCAAAACAGTCCAAAACACACCAAAACACCACAACACTCCAAAACAATACAATACACTCCCAAATTCTCGCTTCGAAACATTCTATCCAAAACACTCCGATACACTCCCAAACATCCAAATCAGTCCCATACACTACGAAACAGTTCAAAACACTCCATAACACTCCAAAACAGTCCAAAACACTCGGTTCAAAACAGTCACTCCCAAACACTCCAATCCACTCCAAAACACTACAAAACACGTCGATACAAACCACAACACTCCAACACAATACAAAACACTCACAAATTCTCGCTTCTAAACATTCTCTCCAATAAACTCCAACACACTACAAAGCACTCCCAAACGCTTCAAAATAGTCCCATAAACTACGAAACACTTCAAAACCTTCCATAACACTGGCTACTAAGCACTCACTCCATACACTCAAAAGCACACCAAAACGATCCAAAACACACTAAAACATTCCAAAACACTCCCAAACACGCCAAAAGAGTCCCATACAGTTCGAAACCCTCTAAAACACTCCAAAACACTCGGTTCAAAACAGTCACTCCCAAGCACTCCGATCCACTTCAAACACGACAATAACTCAAAAACACACCAGAACACTCCACAACACTCCAAAACAGTCCAAAACACACCAAAACACCACAACACAATATAAAACACTCCAAAACACTCCGAAACACTCGAAAATTCTCGCTTCTAAACACTCAAACCAAAACACTCCAATACAATTCACAATACACTACAAAACACTGCACAACACTCCAACACACTTCCAAACTCTCCAAAACAGTCCCATACACTACGAAACACTTCAAAACACGTCACAGCACTCCAAAACAGTCCAAAACACTCGGTTCAAAACAATCACTCCCAAACACTCCAATCCAGTCCAAAACACTTCAAAACACGATATAACTCAAAAACACTAAAAAACACTCCGACACACTCCCAAACACTCCAAAACAGTCCCATACACTACGAAACACTTCAAAACCTTCCATAATACTGGCTACTAAGCACTCACTCCAAAACACTCAACAGCACACCAAAACGATCCAAAACACAGTAAAAGAGTCCAAAACACTCCCAAACACGCCAAAAGAGTCCCATACACTCCGAAACCCTCTAAAACACTCCAAAACACTTGGTTCAAAACAGTCACTCCCAAACACTCCGATCCACTTCAAAACACGACATAACTCAAAAACACACCAGAACACTCCACAACACTCCAAAACAGTCGGTTCAAAACAGTCACTCCCAAACACTCCAATCCACACCAAAACAGTCCAAAACACACCAATACACCACAATACTCCAAAACCAAATAAGACACTCCCAAATTCACGCTTCTAAGCATTCTATCCAATACACTCCAATACACTACAAAGCACTCCCAAACACTCCAAAATAGTCCCATAAACTACGAAACACTTCAAAACCTTCCATAACACTGGCTACTAAGCACTCACTCCAAAACACTCAACAGCAATCCAAAACGATCCAAAACACACTAAAACAATCCAAAACACTCCCAAACACGCCAAAAGAGTCCCATACACTCCGAAACCCTCTAAAACAGTCCAAAACACTCGGTTCAAAACAGTCACTCCCAAACACTCCGATCCACTCCAAAACACATCAGAACACGAAATAACTCAAAAACACACCAGAACACTCCACAACACTCCAAAACAGTGCACAACACTCCAACACACTTCCAAACTCTCCAAAACAGTCCCATTCACTACGAAACACTTCAAAACACTCCACAACAATCCAAAACAGCCCAAAACATTCGGCTCAAAACAGTCAATCCCAAACACTCCAATCCACTCCAAAACACTTCAAAACACCATATAACTTTAAAACATACCAGAACACTCCACAACACTCCAAAACAGTCCAAAACACACCAAAACACCAAAGCACTCCAAAACAATATAAAACACTCCAAAACACTCGAAAATTCTCGCTTCTTAAACACTCAATCCAAAACACTCCAATACACTGCAAAACACTCCAAAACACTCGGTTCAAAACAGTCACTCCCAAAAACTCCAATCCACTCCAAAACAGTCCAAAACACACCAAAACACCACAACACTCCAAAACAATACAAAACACTCCCAAATTCTCGCTTCTAAACATTCTATCCAAAACACGCCGATACACTCCCAAACATTCCAAATCAGTCCCATACACTACGAAACAGTTCAAAACACTCCATAACACTCCAAAACAGTCCAAAACACACGGTTCAAAATAGTCACTCCCAAACACTCCAATCCACTCCAAAACACTACAAAACACGACTTAACTCAAAAACGCACCAGAACACTCCACTACACTCCAAAACAGTCCAAAACACACCAAAACACTCCAATCCACTCCAAATCAGTCCAAAACACACCAAAACACCACAACACTCCAACACAATACAAAACACTCACAAATTCTCGCTTCTAAACATTCTCTCCAATAAACTCCAACACACTAAAAAGCACTCCCAAACACTCCAAAATAGTCCCATAAACTACGAAACACTTCAAAACCTTCCATAACATTGGCTACTAAGCACTCACTCCATACACTCAAAAGCACACCAAAACGATCCAGAAGACACTAAAACAGTCCAAAACACTCCCAAACACGCCAAAAGAGTCCCATACACACCGAAACCCTCTAAAACACTCCAAAACACTTGGTTCAAAACAGTCACTCCCAAACACTCCGATCCACTTCAAAACACGACATAACTCAAAAACACACCAGAACACTCCACAACAGTCCAAAACAGTCCAAAACACACCAAAACACCAAAACACTCCAAAACAATATAAAACACTGCAAAACACTCCCAAACACTCGAAAATTCTCGCTTCTAAACACTAAATCGATAACACTCCAATACAGTACAAAACAGTGCACAACACGCCAACACACTTCCAAACTCTCCAAAACAGTCCCATTCACTACGAAACACTTCAAAACACTTCACAACAATCCAAAACAGCCCAAAACATACGGTTCAAAACAGTCAATCCCAAACACTCCAATCCACTCCAAAACACTTCAAAACACCATATAACTTTGAAACACACCAGAACACTCCACAACACTCCAAAACTGTCCAAAACACACCAAAACACCAAAGCACTCCAAAACAATATAAAACACTCCAAAACACTCGAAAATTCTCGCTTCTTAAACACTCAATCCAAAACAGTCCAATACACTGCAAAACACTCCAAAACACTCGGTTCAAAACAGTCACTCCCAAAAACTCCAATCCACTCCAAAACAGTCCAAAACACACCAAAACACCACAACACTCCAAAACAATACAATACACTCCCAAATTCTCGCTTCGAAACATTCTATCCAAAACACTCCGATACACTCCCAAACATCCAAATCAGTCCCATACACTACGAAACAGTTCAAAACACTCCATAACACTCCAAAACAGTCCAAAACACTCGGTTCAAAACAGTCACTCCCAAACACTCCAATCCACTCCAAAACACTACAAAACACGACGATACAAACCACAACACTCCAACACAATACAAAACACTCACAAATTCTCGCTTCTAAACATTCTCTCCAATAAACTCCAACACACTACAAAGCACTCCCAAGCGCTTCAAAATAGTCCCATAAACTACGAAACACTTCAAAACCTTCCATAACACTGGCTACTAAGCACTCACTCCATACACTCAACAGCACACCAAAACGATCCAAAACACACTAAAACAGTCCAAAACACTCCCAAACACGCCAAAAGAGTCCCATACAGTTCGAAACCCTCTAAAACACTCCAAAACACTCGGTTCAAAACAGTCACTCCCAAGCACTCCGATCCACTTCAAACACGACAATAACTCAAAAACACACCAGAACACTCCACAACACTCCAAAACAATCCAAAACACACCAAAACACCACAACACAATATAAAACACTCCAAAACACTCCGAAACACTCGAAAATTCTCGCTTCTAAACACTCAAACCAAAACACTCCAATACAATTCACAATACACTACAAAACACTGCACAACACTCCAACACACTTCCAAACTCTCCAAAACAGTCCCATACACTACGAAACACTTCAAAACACTTCACAGCACTCCAAAACAGTCCAAAACACTCGGTTCAAAACAATCACTCCCAAACACTCCAATCCAGTCCAAAACACTTCAAAACACGATATAACTCAAAAACACTAAAAAACACTCCGACACACTCCCAAACACTCCAAAACAGTCCCATACACTACGAAACACTTCAAAACCTTCCATAATACTGGCTACTAAGCACTCACTCCAAAACACTCAACAGCACACCAAAACGATCCAAAACACAGTAAAAGAGTCCAAAACACTCCCAAACACGCCAAAAGAGTCCCATACACTCCGAAACCCTCTAAAACACTCCAAAACACTTGGTTCAAAACAGTCACTCCCAAACACTCCGATCCACTCCAAAACACATCAGAACACGAAATAACTCAAAAACACACCAGAACACTCCACAACACTCCAAAACAGTGCACAACACTCCAACACACTTCCAAACTCTCCAAAACAGTCCCATTCACTACGAAACACTTCAAAACACTCCACAACAATCCAAAACAGCCCAAAACATTCGGTTCAAAACAGTCAATCCCAAACACTCCAATCCACTCCAAAACACTTCAAAACACCATATAACTTTAAAACATACCAGAACACTCCACAACACTCCAAAACAGTCCAAAACACACCAAAACACCAAAGCACTCCAAAACAATATAAAACACTCCAAAACACTCGAAAATTCTCGCTTCTTAAACACTCAATCCAAAACACTCCAATACACTGCAAAACACTCCAAAACACTCGGTTCAAAACAGTCACTCCCAAAAACTCCAATCCACTCCAAAACAGTCCAAAACACACCAAAACACCACAACACTCCAAAACAATACAAAACACTCCCAAATTCTCGCTTCTAAACATTCTATCCAAAACACGCCGATACACTCCCAAACATTCCAAATCAGTCCCATACACTACGAAACAGTTCAAAACACTCCATAACACTCCAAAACAGTCCAAAACACACGGTTCAAAATAGTCACTCCCAAACACTCCAATCCACTCCAAAACACTACAAAACACGACTTAACTCAAAAACGCACCAGAACACTCCACTACACTCCAAAACAGTCCAAAACACACCAAAACACTCCAATCCACTCCAAATCAGTCCAAAACACACCAAAACACCACAACACTCCAACACAATACAAAACACTCACAAATTCTCGCTTCTAAACATTCTCTCCAATAAACTCCAACACACTAAAAAGCACTCCCAAACACTCCAAAATAGTCCCATAAACTACGAAACACTTCAAAACCTTCCATAACATTGGCTACTAAGCACTCACTCCATACACTCAAAAGCACACCAAAACGATCCAGAAGACACTAAAACAGTCCAAAACACTCCCAAACACGCCAAAAGAGTCCCATACACACCGAAACCCTCTAAAACACTCCAAAACACTTGGTTCAAAACAGTCACTCCCAAACACTCCGATCCACTTCAAAACACGACATAACTCAAAAACACACCAGAACACTCCACAACAGTCCAAAACAGTCCAAAACACACCAAAACACCAAAACACTCCAAAACAATATAAAACACTGCAAAACACTCCCAAACACTCGAAAATTCTCGCTTCTAAACACTAAATCGATAACACTCCAATACAGTACAAAACAGTGCACAACACGCCAACACACTTCCAAACTCTCCAAAACAGTCCCATTCACTACGAAACACTTCAAAACACTTCACAACAATCCAAAACAGCCCAAAACATACGGTTCAAAACAGTCAATCCCAAACACTCCAATCCACTCCAAAACACTTCAAAACACCATATAACTTTGAAACACACCAGAACACTCCACAACACTCCAAAACTGTCCAAAACACACCAAAACACCAAAGCACTCCAAAACAATATAAAACACTCCAAAACACTCGAAAATTCTCGCTTCTTAAACACTCAATCCAAAACACTCCAAAACACTCGGTTCAAAACAGTCACTCCCAAAAACTCCAATCCACTCCAAAACAGTCCAAAACACACCAAAACACCACAACACTCCAAAACAATACAATACACTCCCAAATTCTCGCTTCGAAACATTCTATCCAAAACACTCCGATACACTCCCAAACATCCAAATCAGTCCCATACACTACGAAACAGTTCAAAACACTCCATAACACTCCAAAACAGTCCAAAACACTCGGTTCAAAACAGTCACTCCCAAACACTCCAATCCACTCCAAAACACTACAAAACACGACGATACAAACCACAACACTCCAACACAATACAAAACACTCACAAATTCTCGCTTCTAAACATTCTCTCCAATAAACTCCAACACACTACAAAGCACTCCCAAGCGCTTCAAAATAGTCCCATAAACTACGAAACACTTCAAAACCTTCCATAACACTGGCTACTAAGCACTCACTCCATACACTCAACAGCACACCAAAACGATCCAAAACACACTAAAACAGTCCAAAACACTCCCAAACACGCCAAAAGAGTCCCATACAGTTCGAAACCCTCTAAAACACTCCAAAACACTCGGTTCAAAACAGTCACTCCCAAGCACTCCGATCCACTTCAAACACGACAATAACTCAAAAACACACCAGAACACTCCACAACACTCCAAAACAGTCCAAAACACACCAAAACACCACAACACAATATAAAACACTCCAAAACACTCCGAAACACTCGAAAATTCTCGCTTCTAAACACTCAAACCAAAACACTCCAATACAATTCACAATACACTACAAAACACTGCACAACACTCCAACACACTTCCAAACTCTCCAAAACAGTCCCATACACTACGAAACACTTCAAAACACTTCACAGCACTCCAAAACAGTCCAAAACACTCGGTTCAAAACAATCACTCCCAAACACTCCAATCCAGTCCAAAACACTTCAAAACACGATATAACTCAAAAACACTAAAAAACACTCCGACACACTCCCAAACACTCCAAAACAGTCCCATACACTACGAAACACTTCAAAACCTTCCATAATACTGGCTACTAAGCACTCACTCCAAAACACTCAACAGCACACCAAAACGATCCAAAACACAGTAAAAGAGTCCAAAACACTCCCAAACACGCCAAAAGAGTCCCATACACTCCGAAACCCTCTAAAACACTCCAAAACACGTGGTTCAAAACAGTCACTCCCAAACACTCCGATCCACTCCAAAACACATCAGAACACGAAATAACTCAAAAACACACCAGAACACTCCACAACACTCCAAAACAGTGCACAACACTCCAACACACTTCCAAACTCTCCAAAACAGTCCCATTCACTACGAAACACTTCAAAACACTCCACAACAATCCAAAACAGCCCAAAACATTCGGTTCAAAACACTCCAATCCACTCCAAAACACTTCAAAACACCATATAACTTTAAAACATACCAGAACACTCCACAACACTCCAAAACAGTCCAAAACACACCAAAACACCAAAGCACTCCAAAACAATATAAAACACTCCAAAACACTCGAAAATTCTCGCTTCTTAAACACTCAATCCAAAACACTCCAATACACTGCAAAACACTCCAAAACACTCGGTTCAAAACAGTCACTCCCAAAAACTCCAATCCACTCCAAAACAGTCCAAAACACACCAAAACACCACAACACTCCAAAACAATACAAAACACTCCCAAATTCTCGCTTCTAAACATTCTATCCAAAACACGCCGATACACTCCCAAACATTCCAAATCAGTCCCATACACTACGAAACAGTTCAAAACACTCCATAACACTCCAAAACAGTCCAAAACACACGGTTCAAAATAGTCACTCCCAAACACTCCAATCCACTCCAAAACACTACAAAACACGACTTAACTCAAAAACGCACCAGAACACTCCACTACACTCCAAAACAGTCCAAAACACACCAAAACACTCCAATCCACTCCAAATCAGTCCAAAACACACCAAAACACCACAACACTCCAACACAATACAAAACACTCACAAATTCTCGCTTCTAAACATTCTCTCCAATAAACTCCAACACACTAAAAAGCACTCCCAAACACTCCAAAATAGTCCCATAAACTACGAAACACTTCAAAACCTTCCATAACATTGGCTACTAAGCACTCACTCCATACACTCAAAAGCACACCAAAACGATCCAGAAGACACTAAAACAGTCCAAAACACTCCCAAACACGCCAAAAGAGTCCCATACACACCGAAACCCTCTAAAACACTCCAAAACACTTGGTTCAAAACAGTCACTCCCAAACACTCCGATCCACTTCAAAACACGACATAACTCAAAAACACACCAGAACACTCCACAACACTCCAAAACAGTCCAAAACACACCAAAACACCAAAACACTCCAAAACAATATAAAACACTGCAAAACACTCCCAAACACTCGAAAATTCTCGCTTCTAAACACTAAATCGATAACACTCCAATACAGTACAAAACAGTGCACAACACGCCAACACACTTCCAAACTCTCCAAAACAGTCCCATTCACTACGAAACACTTCAAAACACTTCACAACAATCCAAAACAGCCCAAAACATACGGTTCAAAACAGTCAATCCCAAACACTCCAATCCACTCCAAAACACTTCAAAACACCATATAACTTTGAAACACACCAGAACACTCCACAACACTCCAAAACAGTCCAAAACACACCAAAACACCAAAGCACTCCAAAACAATATAAAACACTCCAAAACACTCGAAAATTCTCGCTTCTTAAACACTCAATCCAAAACAGTCCAATACACTGCAAAACACTCCAAAACACTCGGTTCAAAACAGTCACTCCCAAAAACTCCAATCCACTCCAAAACAGTCCAAAACACACCAAAACACCACAACACTCCAAAACAATACAAAACACTCCCAAATTCTCGCTTCGAAACATTCTATCCAAAACACTCCGATACACTCCCAAACACTCCAAATCAGTCCCATACACTACGAAACAGTTCAAAACACTCCATAACACTCCAAAACAGTCCAAAACACTCGGTTCAAAACAGTCACTCCCAAACACTCCAATCCACTCCAAAACACTACAAAACACGTCGATACAAACCACAACACTCCAACACAATACAAAACACTCACAAATTCTCGCTTCTAAACATTCTCTCCAATAAACTCCAACACACTACAAAGCACTCCCAAACGCTTCAAAATAGTCCCATAAACTACGAAACACTTCAAAACCTTCCATAACACTGGCTACTAAGCACTCACTCCATACACTCAAAAGCACACCAAAACGATCCAAAGCACACTAAAACAGTCCAAAACACTCTAAACACGCCAAAAGAGTCCCATACAGTTCGAAACCCTCTAAAACACTCCAAAACACTCGGTTCAAAACAGTCACTCCCAAGCACTCCGATCCACTTCAAACACGACAATAACTCAAAAACACACCAGAACACTCCACAACACTCCAAAACAGTCCAAAACACACCAAAACACCAAAGCACTCCAAAACAATATAAAACACTCCAAAACACTCGAAAATTCTCGCTTCTTAAACACTCAATCCAAAACAGTCCAATACACTGCAAAACACTCCAAAACACTCGGTTCAAAACAGTCACTCCCAAAAACTCCAATCCACTCCAAAACAGTCCAAAACACACCAAAACACCACAACACTCCAAAACAATACAATACACTCCCAAATTCTCGCTTCGAAACATTCTATCCAAAACACTCCGATACACTCCCAAACATCCAAATCAGTCCCATACACTACGAAACAGTTCAAAACACTCCATAACACTCCAAAACAGTCCAAAACACTCGGTTCAAAACAGTCACTCCCAAACACTCCAATCCACTCCAAAACACTACAAAACACGTCGATACAAACCACAACACTCCAACACAATGCAAAACACTCACAAATTCTCGCTTCTAAACATTCTCTCCAATAAACTCCAACACACTACAAAGCACTCCCAAACGCTTCAAAATAGTCCCATAAACTACGAAACACTTCAAAACCTTCCATAACACTGGCTACTAAGCACTCACTCCATACACTCAAAAGCACACCAAAACGATCCAAAACACACTAAAACATTCCAAAACACTCCCAAACACGCCAAAAGAGTCCCATACAGTTCGAAACCCTCTAAAACACTCCAAAACACTCGGTTCAAAACAGTCACTCCCAAGCACTCCGATCCACTTCAAACACGACAATAACTCAAAAACACACCAGAACACTCCACAACACTCCAAAACAGTCCAAAACACACCAAAACACCACAACACAATATAAAACACTCCAAAACACTCCGAAACACTCGAAAATTCTCGCTTCTAAACACTCAAACCAAAACACTCCAATACAATTCACAATACACTACAAAACACTGCACAACACTCCAACACACTTCCAAACTCTCCAAAACAGTCCCATACACTACGAAACACTTCAAAGCACTTCACAGCACTCCAAAACAGTCCAAAACACTCGGTTCAAAACAATCACTCCCAAACACTCCAATCCAGTCCAAAACACTTCAAAACACGACATAACTCAAAAACACTAAAAAACACTCCGACACACTCCCAAACACTCCAAAACACTACGAAACACTTCAAAACTTTCCATAATACTGGCTACTAAGCACTCACTCCAAAACACTCAACAGCACACCAAAACGATCCAAAACACAGTAAAAGAGTCCAAAACACTCCCAAACACGCCAAAAGAGTCCCATACACTCCGAAACCCTCTAAAACACTCCAAAACAGTCGGTTCAAAACAGTCACTCCCAAACACTCCAATCCACACCAAAACAGTCCAAAACACACCAATACACCACACACCAATACACCACAACACTCCAAAACCAAATAAGACACTCCCAAATTCACGCTTCTAAGCATTCTATCCAATACACTCCAATACACTACAAAGCACTCCCAAACACTCCAAAATAGTCCCATAAACTACGAAACACTTCAAAACCTTCCATAACACTGGCTACTAAGCACTCACTCCAAAACACTCAACAGCAATCCAAAACGATCCAAAACACACTAAAACAATCCAAAACACTCCCAAACACGCCAAAAGAGTCCCATACACTCCGAAACCCTCTAAAACAGTCCAAAACACTCGGTTCAAAACAGTGACTCCCAAACACTCCGATCCACTCCAAAACACATCAGAACACGAAATAACTCAAAAACACACCAGAACACTCCACAACACTCCAAAACAGTGCACAACACTCCAACACACTTCCAAACTCTCCAAAACAGTCCCATTCACTACGAAACACTTCAAAACACTCCACAACAATCCAAAACAGCCCAAAACATTCGGTTCAAAACAGTCAATCCCAAACACTCCAATCCACTCCAAAACACTTCAAAACACCATATAACTTTAAAACATACCAGAACACTCCACAACACTCCAAAACAGTCCAAACACACCAAAACACCAAAGCACTCCAAAACAATATAAAACACTCCAAAACATTCGAAAATTCTCGCTTCTTAAACACTCAATCCAAAACACTCCAATACACTGCAAAACACTCCAAAACACTCGGTTCAAAACAGTCACTCCCAAAAACTCCAATCCACTCCAAAACTGTCCAAAACACACCAAAACACCACAACACTCCAAAACAATACAAAACACTCCCAAATTCTCGCTTCTAAACATTCTATCCAAAACACGCCGATACACTCCCAAACATTCCAAATCAGTCCCATACACTACGAAACAGTTCAAAACACTCCATAACACTCCAAAACAGTCCAAAACACACGGTTCAAAACAGTCACTCCCAAACACTGCAATCCACTCCAAAACACTACAAAACACGACTTAACTCAAAAACGCACCAGAACACTCCACTACACTCCAAAACAGTCCAAAACACACCAAAACACTCCAATCACTCCAAAGCAGTCCAAAACACACCAAAACACCACAACACTCCAACACAATACAAAACACTCACAAATTCTCGCTTCTAAACATTCTCTCCAATAAACTCCAACACACTAAAAAGCACTCCCAAACACTCCAAAATAGTCCCATAAACTACGAAACACTTCAAAACCTTCCATAACATTGGCTACTAAGCACTCACTCCATACACTCAAAAGCACACCAAAACGATCCAGAAGACACTAAAACAGTCCAAAACACTCCCAAACACGCCAAAAGAGTCCATACACACCGAAACCCTCTAAAACACTCCAAAACACTTGGTTCAAAACAGTCACTCCCAAACACTCCGATCCACTTCAAAACACGACATAACTCAAAAACACACCAGAAACACTCCACAACACTCCAAAACAGTCCAAAACACACCAAAACACCAAAAACACTCCAAAACAATATAAAACACTGCAAAACACTCCCAAACACCTCGAAAATTCTCGCTTCTAAACACTAAATCGATAACACTCCAATACAGTACAAAACAGTGCACAACACGCCAACACACTTCCAAACTCTCCAAAACAGTCCCATTCACTACGAAACACTTCAAAACACTTCACAACAATCCAAAACAGCCCAAAACATACGGTTCAAAACAGTCAATCCCAAACACTCCAATCCACTCCAAAACACTTCAAAACACCATATAACTTTGAAACACACCAGAACACTCCACAACACTCCAAAACTGTCCAAAACACACCAAAACACCAAAGCACTCCAAAACAATATAAAACACTCCAAAACACTCGAAAATTCTCGCTTCTTAAACACTCAATCCAAAACAGTCCAATACACTGCAAAACACTCCAAAACACTCGGTTCAAAACAGTCACTCCCAAAAACTCCAATCCACTCCAAAACAGTCCAAAACACACCAAAACACCACAACACTCCAAAACAATACAATACACTCCCAAATTCTCGCTTCGAAACATTCTATCCAAAACACTCGATACACTCCCAAACACTCCAAATCAGTCCCATACACTACGAAACAGTTCAAAACACTCCATAACACTCCAAAACAGTCCAAAACACTCGGTTCAAAACAGTCACTCCCAAACACTCCAATCCACTCCAAAACACTACAAAACACGACGATACAAACCACAACACTCCAACACAATACAAAACACTCACAAATTCTCGCTTCTAAACATTCTCTCCAATAAACTCCAACACACTACAAAGCACTCCCAAACGCTTCAAAATAGTCCCATAAACTACGAAACACTTCAAAACCTTCCATAACACTGGCTACTAAGCACTCACTCCATACACTCAACAGCACACCAAAACGATCCAAAACACACTAAAACAGTCCAAAACACTCCCAAACACGCCAAAAGAGTCCCATACAGTTCGAAACCCTCTAAAACACTACCAAAACACTCGGTTCAAAACAGTCACTCCCAAGCACTCCGATCCACTTCAAACACGACAATAACTCAAAAACACACCAGAACACTCCACAACACTCCAAAACAGTCCAAAACACACCAAAACACCACAACACAATATAAAACACTCCAAAACACTCCGAAACACTCGAAATTCTCGCTTCTAAACACTCAAACCAAAACACTCCAATACAATTCACAATACACTACAAAACACTGCACAACACTCCAACACACTTCCAAACTCTCCAAAACAGTCCCATACACTAAGAAACACTTCAAAACACTTCACAGCACTCCAAAACAGTCCAAAACACTCGTTCAAAACAATCACTCCCAAACACTCCAATCCAGTCCAAAACACTTCAAAACACGATATAACTCAAAAACACTAAAAAACACTCCGACACACTCCCAAACACTCCAAAACAGTCCCATACACTACGAAACACTTCAAAACCTTCCATAATACCGGCTACTAAGCACTCACTCCAAAATACTCAACAGCACACCAAAACGATCCAAAACACAGTAAAAGAGTCCAAAACACTCCCAAACACGCCAAAAGAGTCCCATACACTCCGAAACCCTCTAAAACACTCCAAAACACTTGGTTCAAAACAGTCACTCCCAAACACTCCGATCCACTCCAAAACACATCAGAACACGAAATAACTCAAAAACACACCAGAACACTCCACAACACTCCAAAACAGTGCACAACACTCCAACACACTTCCAAACTCTCCAAAACAGTCCATTCACTACGAAACACTTCAAAACACTCCACAACAATCCAAAACAGCCCAAAACATTCGGTTCAAAACAGTCAATCCCAAACACTCCAATCCACTCCAAAACACTTCAAAACACCATATAACTTTAAAACATACCAGAACACTCCACAACACTCCAAAACAGTCCAAAACACACCAAAACACCAAAGCACTCCAAAACAATATAAAACACTCCAAAACACTCGAAAATTCTCGCTTCTTAAACACTCAATCCAAAACACACTCCAATACACTGCAAAACACTCCAAAACACTCGGTTCAAACAGTCACTCCCAAAAACTCCAATCCACTCCAAAACAGTCCAAAACACACCAAAACACCACAACACTCCAAAACAATACAAAACACTCCCAAATTCTCGCTTCTAAACATTCTATCCAAAACACGCCGATACACTCCCAAACATTCCAAATCAGTCCCATACACTACGAAACAGTTCAAAACACTCCATAACACTCCAAAACAGTCCAAAACACACGGTTCAAAATAGTCACTCCCAAACACTCCAATCCACTCCAAAACACTACAAAACACGACTTAACTCAAAAACGCACCAGAACACTCCACTACACTCCAAAACAGTCCAAAACACACCAAAACACTCCAATCCACTCCAAATCAGTCCAAAACACACCAAAACACCACAACACTCCAACACAATACAAAACACTCACAAATTCTCGCTTCTAAACATTCTCTCCAATAAACTCCAACACACTAAAAAGCACTCCCAAACACTCCAAAATAGTCCCATAAACTACGAAACACTTCAAAACCTTCCATAACATTGGCTACTAAGCACTCACTCCATACACTCAAAAGCACACCAAAACGATCCAGAAGACACTAAAACAGTCCAAAACACTCCCAAACACGCCAAAAGAGTCCCATACACACCGAAACCCTCTAAAACACTCCAAAACACTTGGTTCAAAACAGTCACTCCCAAACACTCCGATCCACTCCAAAACACACCAGAACACTCCACAACACTCCAAAACAGTGCACAACACTCCAACACACTTCCAAACTCTCCAAAACAGTCCCATTCACTACGAAACACTTCAAAACACTCCACAACAATCCAAAACAGCCCAAAACATTCGGTTCAAAACAGTCAATCCCAAACACTCCAATCCACTCCAAAACACTTCAAAACACCATATAACTTTAAAACATACCAGAACACTCCACAACACTCCAAAACAGTCCAAAACACACCAAAACACCAAAGCACTCCAAAACAATATAAAACACTCCAAAACACTCGAAAATTCTCGCTTCTTAAACACTCAATCCAAAACACTCCAATACACTGCAAAACACTCCAAAACACTCGGTTCAAAACAGTCACTCCCAAAAACTCCAATCCACTCCAAAACAGTCCAAAACACACCAAAACACCACAACACTCCAAAACAATACAAAACACTCCCAAATTCTCGCTTCTAAACATTCTATCCAAAACACGCCGATACACTCCCAAACATTCCAAATCAGTCCCATACACTACGAAACAGTTCAAAACACTCCATAACACTCCAAAACAGTCCAAAACACACGGTTCAAAATAGTCACTCCCAAACACTCCAATCCACTCCAAAACACTACAAAACACGACTTAACTCAAAAACGCACCAGAACACTCCACTACACTCCAAAACAGTCCAAAACACACCAAAACACTCCAATCCACTCCAAATCAGTCCAAAACACACCAAAACACCACAACACTCCAACACAATACAAAACACTCACAAATTCTCGCTTCTAAACATTCTCTCCAATAAACTCCAACACACTAAAAAGCACTCCCAAACACTCCAAAATAGTCCCATAAACTACGAAACACTTCAAAACCTTCCATAACATTGGCTACTAAGCACTCACTCCATACACTCAAAAGCACACCAAAACGATCCAGTAGACACTAAAACAGTCCAAAACACTCCCAAACACGCCAAAAGAGTCCCATACACTCCGAAACCCTCTAAAACACTCCAAAACACTTGGTTCAAAACAGTCACTCCCAAACACTCCGATCCACTCCAAAACACATCAGAACACGAAATAACTCAAAAACACACCAGAACACTCCACAACACTCCAAAACAGTGCACAACACTCCAACACACTTCCAAACTCTCCAAAACAGTCCCATTCACTACGAAACACTTCAAAACACCCCACAACAATCCAAAACAGCCCAAAACATTCGGTTCAAAACAGTCAATCCCAAACACTCCAATCCACTCCAAAACACTTCAAAACACCATATAACTTTAAAACATACCAGAACACTCCACAACACTCCAAAACAGTCCAAAACACACCAAAACACCAAAGCACTCCAAAACAATATAAAACACTCCAAAACACTCGAAAATTCTCGCTTCTTAAACACTCAATCCAAAACACTCCAATACACTGCAAAACACTCCAAAACACTCGGTTCAAAACAGTCACTCCCAAAAACTCCAATCCACTCCAAAACAGTCCAAAACACACCAAAACACCACAACACTCCAAAACAATACAAAACACTCCCAAATTCTCGCTTCTAAACATTCTATCCAAAACACGCCGATACACTCCCAAACATTCCAAATCAGTCCCATACACTACGAAACAGTTCAAAACACTCCATAACACTCCAAAACAGTCCAAAACACACGGTTCAAAATAGTCACTCCCAAACACTCCAATCCACTCCAAAACACTACAAAACACGACTTAACTCAAAAACGCACCAGAACACTCCACTACACTCCAAAACAGTCCAAAACACACCAAAACACTCCAATCCACTCCAAATCAGTCCAAAACACACCAAAACACCACAACACTCCAACACAATACAAAACACTCACAAATTCTCGCTTCTAAACATTCTCTCCAATAAACTCCAACACACTAAAAAGCACTCCCAAACACTCCAAAATAGTCCCATAAACTACGAAACACTTCAAAACCTTCCATAACATTGGCTACTAAGCACTCACTCCATACACTCAAAAGCACACCAAAACGATCCAGTAGACACTAAAACAGTCCAAAACACTCCCAAACACGCCAAAAGAGTCCCATACACTCCGAAACCCTCTAAAACACTCCAAAACACTTGGTTCAAAACAGTCACTCCCAAACACTCCGATCCACTCCAAAACACATCAGAACACGAAATAACTCAAAAACACACCAGAACACTCCACAACACTCCAAAACAGTGCACAACACTCCAACACACTTCCAAACTCTCCAAAACAGTCCCATTCACTACGAAACACTTCAAAACACTCCACAACAATCCAAAACAGCCCAAAACATTCGGTTCAAAACAGTCAATCCCAAACACTCCAATCCACTCCAAAACACTTCAAAACACCATATAACTTTAAAACATACCAGAACACTCCACAACACTCCAAAACAGTCCAAAACACACCAAAACACCAAAGCACTCCAAAACAATATAAAACACTCCAAAACACTCGAAAATTCTCGCTTCTTAAACACTCAATCCAAAACACTCCAATACACTGCAAAACACTCCAAAACACTCGGTTCAAAACAGTCACTCCCAAAAACTCCAATCCACTCCAAAACAGTCCAAAACATACCAAAACACCACAACACTCCAAAACAATACAAAACACTCCCAAATTCTCGCTTCTAAACATTCTATCCAAAACACGCCGATACACTCCCAAACATTCCAAATCAGTCCCATACACTACGAAACAGTTCAAAACACTCCATAACACTCCAAAACAGTCCAAAACACACGGTTCAAAATAGTCACTCCCAAACACTCCAATCCACTCCAAAACACTACAAAACACGACTTAACTCAAA
The DNA here is from genome assembly GCF_052327205.1 of Somniosus microcephalus. NCBI lineage: Eukaryota > Metazoa > Chordata > Chondrichthyes > Squaliformes > Somniosidae > Somniosus > Somniosus microcephalus. The sequence goes on along the minus strand of NW_028226353.1, from coordinate 23,038 downwards.
AACGCACCAGAACACTCCACTACACTCCAAAACAGTCCAAAACACACCAAAACACTCCAATCCACTCCAAATCAGTCCAAAACACACCAAAACACCACAACACTCCAACACAATACAAAACACTCACAAATTCTCGCTTCTAAACATTCTCTCCAATAAACTCCAACACACTAAAAAGCACTCCCAAACACTCCAAAATAGTCCCATAAACTACGAAACACTTCAAAACCTTCCATAACATTGGCTACTAAGCACTCACTCCATACACTCAAAAGCACACCAAAACGATCCAGAAGACACTAAAACAGTCCAAAACACTCCCAAACACGCCAAAAGAGTCCCATACACACCGAAACCCTCTAAAACACTCCAAAACACTTGGTTCAAAACAGTCACTCCCAAACACTCCGATCCACTCCAAAACACACCAGAACACTCCACAACACTCCAAAACAGTGCACAACACTCCAACACACTTCCAAACTCTCCAAAACAGTCCCATTCACTACGAAACACTTCAAAACACTCCACAACAATCCAAAACAGCCCAAAACATTCGGTTCAAAACAGTCAATCCCAAACACTCCAATCCACTCCAAAACACTTCAAAACACCATATAACTTTAAAACATACCAGAACACTCCACAACACTCCAAAACAGTCCAAAACACACCAAAACACCAAAGCACTCCAAAACAATATAAAACACTCCAAAACACTCGAAAATTCTCGCTTCTTAAACACTCAATCCAAAACACTCCAATACACTGCAAAACACTCCAAAACACTCGGTTCAAAACAGTCACTCCCAAAAACTCCAATCCACTCCAAAACAGTCCAAAACACACCAAAACACCACAACACTCCAAAACAATACAAAACACTCCCAAATTCTCGCTTCTAAACATTCTATCCAAAACACGCCGATACACTCCCAAACATTCCAAATCAGTCCCATACACTACGAAACAGTTCAAAACACTCCATAACACTCCAAAACAGTCCAAAACACACGGTTCAAAATAGTCACTCCCAAACACTCCAATCCACTCCAAAACACTACAAAACACGACTTAACTCAAAAACGCACCAGAACACTCCACTACACTCCAAAACAGTCCAAAACACACCAAAACACTCCAATCCACTCCAAATCAGTCCAAAACACACCAAAACACCACAACACTCCAACACAATACAAAACACTCACAAATTCTCGCTTCTAAACATTCTCTCCAATAAACTCCAACACACTAAAAAGCACTCCCAAACACTCCAAAATAGTCCCATAAACTACGAAACACTTCAAAACCTTCCATAACATTGGCTACTAAGCACTCACTCCATACACTCAAAAGCACACCAAAACGATCCAGTAGACACTAAAACAGTCCAAAACACTCCCAAACACGCCAAAAGAGTCCCATACACTCCGAAACCCTCTAAAACACTCCAAAACACTTGGTTCAAAACAGTCACTCCCAAACACTCCGATCCACTCCAAAACACATCAGAACACGAAATAACTCAAAAACACACCAGAACACTCCACAACACTCCAAAACAGTGCACAACACTCCAACACACTTCCAAACTCTCCAAAACAGTCCCATTCACTACGAAACACTTCAAAACACTCCACAACAATCCAAAACAGCCCAAAACATTCGGTTCAAAACAGTCAATCCCAAACACTCCAATCCACTCCAAAACACTTCAAAACACCATATAACTTTAAAACATACCAGAACACTCCACAACACTCCAAAACAGTCCAAAACACACCAAAACACCAAAGCACTCCAAAACAATATAAAACACTCCAAAACACTCGAAAATTCTCGCTTCTTAAACACTCAATCCAAAACACTCCAATACACTGCAAAACACTCCAAAACACTCGGTTCAAAACAGTCACTCCCAAAAACTCCAATCCACTCCAAAACAGTCCAAAACACACCAAAACACCACAACACTCCAAAACAATACAAAACACTCCCAAATTCTCGCTTCTAAACATTCTATCCAAAACACGCCGATACACTCCCAAACATTCCAAATCAGTCCCATACACTACGAAACAGTTCAAAACACTCCATAACACTCCAAAACAGTCCAAAACACACGGTTCAAAATAGTCACTCCCAAACACTCCAATCCACTCCACAACACTACAAAACACGACTTAACTCAAAAACGCACCAGAACACTCCACTACACTCCAAAACAGTCCAAAACACACCAAAACACTCCAATCCACTCCAAATCAGTCCAAAACACACCAAAACACCACAACACTCCAACACAATACAAAACACTCACAAATTCTCGCTTCTAAACATTCTCTCCAATAAACTCCAATACACTAAAAAGCACTCCCAAACACTCCAAAATAGTCCCATAAACTACGAAACACTTCAAAACCTTCCATAACATTGGCTACTAAGCACTCACTCCATACACTCAAAAGCACACCAAAACGATCCAGTAGACACTAAAACAGTCCAAAACACTCCCAAACACGCCAAAAGAGTCCCATACACTCCGAAACCCTCTAAAACACTCCAAAACACTTGGTTCAAAACAGTCACTCCCAAACACTCCGATCCACTCCAAAACACATCAGAACACGAAATAACTCAAAAACACACCAGAACACTCCACAACACTCCAAAACAGTGCACAACACTCCAACACACTTCCAAACTCTCCAAAACAGTCCCATTCACTACGAAACACTTCAAAACACTCCACAACAATCCAAAACAGCCCAAAACATTCGGTTCAAAACAGTCAATCCCAAACACTCCAATCCACTCCAAAACACTTCAAAACACCATATAACTTTAAAACATACCAGAACACTCCACAACACTCCAAAACAGTCCAAAACACACCAAAACACCAAAGCACTCCAAAACAATATAAAACACTCCAAAACACTCGAAAATTCTCGCTTCTTAAACACTCAATCCAAAACACTCCAATACACTGCAAAACACTCCAAAACACTCGGTTCAAAACAGTCACTCCCAAAAACTCCAATCCACTCCAAAACAGTCCAAAACATACCAAAACACCACAACACTCCAAAACAATACAAAACACTCCCAAATTCTCGCTTCTAAACATTCTATCCAAAACACGCCGATACACTCCCAAACATTCCAAATCAGTCCCATACACTACGAAACAGTTCAAAACACTCCATAACACTCCAAAACAGTCCAAAACACACGGTTCAAAATAGTCACTCCCAAACACTCCAATCCACTCCAAAACACTACAAAACACGACTTAACTCAAAAACGCACCAGAACACTCCACTACACTCCAAAACAGTCCAAAACACACCAAAACACTCCAATCCACTCCAAATCAGTCCAAAACACACCAAAACACCACAACACTCCAACACAATACAAAACACTCACAAATTCTCGCTTCTAAACATTCTCTCCAATAAACTCCAACACACTAAAAAGCACTCCCAAACACTCCAAAATAGTCCCATAAACTACGAAACACTTCAAAACCTTCCATAACATTGGCTACTAAGCACTCACTCCATACACTCAAAAGCACACCAAAACGATCCAGAAGACACTAAAACAGTCCAAAACACTCCCAAACACGCCAAAAGAGTCCCATACACACCGAAACCCTCTAAAACACTCCAAAACACTTGGTTCAAAACAGTCACTCCCAAACACTCCGATCCACTCCAAAACACACCAGAACACTCCACAACACTCCAAAACAGTGCACAACACTCCAACACACTTCCAAACTCTCCAAAACAGTCCCATTCACTACGAAACACTTCAAAACACTCCACAACAATCCAAAACAGCCCAAAACATTCGGTTCAAAACAGTCAATCCCAAACACTCCAATCCACTCCAAAACACTTCAAAACACCATATAACTTTAAAACATACCAGAACACTCCACAACACTCCAAAACAGTCCAAAACACACCAAAACACCAAAGCACTCCAAAACAATATAAAACACTCCAAAACACTCGAAAATTCTCGCTTCTTAAACACTCAATCCAAAACACTCCAATACACTGCAAAACACTCCAAAACACTCGGTTCAAAACAGTCACTCCCAAAAACTCCAATCCACTCCAAAACAGTCCAAAACATACCAAAACACCACAACACTCCAAAACAATACAAAACACTCCCAAATTCTCGCTTCTAAACATTCTATCCAAAACACGCCGATACACTCCCAAACATTCCAAATCAGTCCCATACACTACGAAACAGTTCAAAACACTCCATAACACTCCAAAACAGTCCAAAACACACGGTTCAAAATAGTCACTCCCAAACACTCCAATCCACTCCAAAACACTACAAAACACGACTTAACTCAAAAACGCACCAGAACACTCCACTACACTCCAAAACAGTCCAAAACACACCAAAACACTCCAATCCACTCCAAATCAGTCCAAAACACACCAAAACACCACAACACTCCAACACAATACAAAACACTCACAAATTCTCGCTTCTAAACATTCTCTCCAATAAACTCCAACACACTAAAAAGCACTCCCAAACACTCCAAAATAGTCCCATAAACTACGAAACACTTCAAAACCTTCCATAACATTGGCTACTAAGCACTCACTCCATACACTCAAAAGCACACCAAAACGATCCAGAAGACACTAAAACAGTCCAAAACACTCCCAAACACGCCAAAAGAGTCCCATACACACCGAAACCCTCTAAAACACTCCAAAACACTTGGTTCAAAACAGTCACTCCCAAACACTCCGATCCACTCCAAAACACACCAGAACACTCCACAACACTCCAAAACAGTGCACAACACTCCAACACACTTCCAAACTCTCCAAAACAGTCCCATTCACTACGAAACACTTCAAAACACTCCACAACAATCCAAAACAGCCCAAAACATTCGGTTCAAAACAGTCAATCCCAAACACTCCAATCCACTCCAAAACACTTCAAAACACCATATAACTTTAAAACATACCAGAACACTCCACAACACTCCAAAACAGTCCAAAACACACCAAAACACCAAAGCACTCCAAAACAATATAAAACACTCCAAAACACTCGAAAATTCTCGCTTCTTAAACACTCAATCCAAAACACTCCAATACACTGCAAAACACTCCAAAACACTCGGTTCAAAACAGTCACTCCCAAAAACTCCAATCCACTCCAAAACAGTCCAAAACACACCAAAACACCACAACACTCCAAAACAATACAAAACACTCCCAAATTCTCGCTTCTAAACATTCTATCCAAAACACGCCGATACACTCCCAAACATTCCAAATCAGTCCCATACACTACGAAACAGTTCAAAACACTCCATAACACTCCAAAACAGTCCAAAACACACGGTTCAAAATAGTCACTCCCAAACACTCCAATCCACTCCAAAACACTACAAAACACGACTTAACTCAAAAACGCACCAGAACACTCCACTACACTCCAAAACAGTCCAAAACACACCAAAACACTCCAATCCACTCCAAATCAGTCCAAAACACACCAAAACACCACAACACTCCAACACAATACAAAACACTCACAAATTCTCGCTTCTAAACATTCTCTCCAATAAACTCCAACACACTAAAAAGCACTCCCAAACACTCCAAAATAGTCCCATAAACTACGAAACACTTCAAAACCTTCCATAACATTGGCTACTAAGCACTCACTCCATACACTCAAAAGCACACCAAAACGATCCAGTAGACACTAAAACAGTCCAAAACACTCCCAAACACGCCAAAAGAGTCCCATACACTCCGAAACCCTCTAAAACACTCCAAAACACTTGGTTCAAAACAGTCACTCCCAAACACTCCGATCCACTCCAAAACACATCAGAACACGAAATAACTCAAAAACACACCAGAACACTCCACAACACTCCAAAACAGTGCACAACACTCCAACACACTTCCAAACTCTCCAAAACAGTCCCATTCACTACGAAACACTTCAAAACACTCCACAACAATCCAAAACAGCCCAAAACATTCGGTTCAAAACAGTCAATCCCAAACACTCCAATCCACTCCAAAACACTTCAAAACACCATATAACTTTAAAACATACCAGAACACTCCACAACACTCCAAAACAGTCCAAAACACACCAAAACACCAAAGCACTCCAAAACAATATAAAACACTCCAAAACACTCGAAAATTCTCGCTTCTTAAACACTCAATCCAAAACACTCCAATACACTGCAAAACACTCCAAAACACTCGGTTCAAAACAGTCACTCCCAAAAACTCCAATCCACTCCAAAACAGTCCAAAACATACCAAAACACCACAACACTCCAAAACAATACAAAACACTCCCAAATTCTCGCTTCTAAACATTCTATCCAAAACACGCCGATACACTCCCAAACATTCCAAATCAGTCCCATACACTACGAAACAGTTCAAAACACTCCATAACACTCCAAAACAGTCCAAAACACACGGTTCAAAATAGTCACTCCCAAACACTCCAATCCACTCCAAAACACTACAAAACACGACTTAACTCAAAAACGCACCAGAACACTCCACTACACTCCAAAACAGTCCAAAACACACCAAAACACTCCAATCCACTCCAAATCAGTCCAAAACACACCAAAACACCACAACACTCCAACACAATACAAAACACTCACAAATTCTCGCTTCTAAACATTCTCTCCAATAAACTCCAACACACTAAAAAGCACTCCCAAACACTCCAAAATAGTCCCATAAACTACGAAACACTTCAAAACCTTCCATAACATTGGCTACTAAGCACTCACTCCATACACTCAAAAGCACACCAAAACGATCCAGTAGACACTAAAACAGTCCAAAACACTCCCAAACACGCCAAAAGAGTCCCATACACTCCGAAACCCTCTAAAACACTCCAAAACACTTGGTTCAAAACAGTCACTCCCAAACACTCCGATCCACTCCAAAACACATCAGAACACGAAATAACTCAAAAACACACCAGAACACTCCACAACACTCCAAAACAGTGCACAACACTCCAACACACTTCCAAACTCTCCAAAACAGTCCCATTCACTACGAAACACTTCAAAACACTCCACAACAATCCAAAACAGCCCAAAACATTCGGTTCAAAACAGTCAATCCCAAACACTCCAATCCACTCCAAAACACTTCAAAACACCATATAACTTTAAAACATACCAGAACACTCCACAACACTCCAAAACAGTCCAAAACACACCAAAACACCAAAGCACTCCAAAACAATATAAAACACTCCAAAACACTCGAAAATTCTCGCTTCTTAAACACTCAATCCAAAACACTCCAATACACTGCAAAACACTCCAAAACACTCGGTTCAAAACAGTCACTCCCAAAAACTCCAATCCACTCCAAAACAGTCCAAAACATACCAAAACACCACAACACTCCAAAACAATACAAAACACTCCCAAATTCTCGCTTCTAAACATTCTATCCAAAACACGCCGATACACTCCCAAACATTCCAAATCAGTCCCATACACTACGAAACAGTTCAAAACACTCCATAACACTCCAAAACAGTCCAAAACACACGGTTCAAAATAGTCACTCCCAAACACTCCAATCCACTCCAAAACACTACAAAACACGACTTAACTCAAAAACGCACCAGAACACTCCACTACACTCCAAAACAGTCCAAAACACACCAAAACACTCCAATCCACTCCAAATCAGTCCAAAACACACCAAAACACCACAACACTCCAACACAATACAAAACACTCACAAATTCTCGCTTCTAAACATTCTCTCCAATAAACTCCAACACACTAAAAAGCACTCCCAAACACTCCAAAATAGTCCCATAAACTACGAAACACTTCAAAACCTTCCATAACATTGGCTACTAAGCACTCACTCCATACACTCAAAAGCACACCAAAACGATCCAGAAGACACTAAAACAGTCCAAAACACTCCCAAACACGCCAAAAGAGTCCCATACACACCGAAACCCTCTAAAACACTCCAAAACACTTGGTTCAAAACAGTCACTCCCAAACACTCCGATCCACTCCAAAACACACCAGAACACTCCACAACACTCCAAAACAGTGCACAACACTCCAACACACTTCCAAACTCTCCAAAACAGTCCCATTCACTACGAAACACTTCAAAACACTCCACAACAATCCAAAACAGCCCAAAACATTCGGTTCAAAACAGTCAATCCCAAACACTCCAATCCACTCCAAAACACTTCAAAACACCATATAACTTTAAAACATACCAGAACACTCCACAACACTCCAAAACAGTCCAAAACACACCAAAACACCAAAGCACTCCAAAACAATATAAAACACTCCAAAACACTCGAAAATTCTCGCTTCTTAAACACTCAATCCAAAACACTCCAATACACTGCAAAACACTCCAAAACACTCGGTTCAAAACAGTCACTCCCAAAAACTCCAATCCACTCCAAAACAGTCCAAAACACACCAAAACACCACAACACTCCAAAACAATACAAAACACTCCCAAATTCTCGCTTCTAAACATTCTATCCAAAACACGCCGATACACTCCCAAACATTCCAAATCAGTCCCATACACTACGAAACAGTTCAAAACACTCCATAACACTCCAAAACAGTCCAAAACACACGGTTCAAAATAGTCACTCCCAAACACTCCAATCCACTCCAAAACACTACAAAACACGACTTAACTCAAAAACGCACCAGAACACTCCACTACACTCCAAAACAGTCCAAAACACACCAAAACACTCCAATCCACTCCAAATCAGTCCAAAACACACCAAAACACCACAACACTCCAACACAATACAAAACACTCACAAATTCTCGCTTCTAAACATTCTCTCCAATAAACTCCAACACACTAAAAAGCACTCCCAAACACTCCAAAATAGTCCCATAAACTACGAAACACTTCAAAACCTTCCATAACATTGGCTACTAAGCACTCACTCCATACACTCAAAAGCACACCAAAACGATCCAGTAGACACTAAAACAGTCCAAAACACTCCCAAACACGCCAAAAGAGTCCCATACACTCCGAAACCCTCTAAAACACTCCAAAACACTTGGTTCAAAACAGTCACTCCCAAACACTCCGATCCACTCCAAAACACATCAGAACACGAAATAACTCAAAAACACACCAGAACACTCCACAACACTCCAAAACAGTGCACAACACTCCAACACACTTCCAAACTCTCCAAAACAGTCCCATTCACTACGAAACACTTCAAAACACTCCACAACAATCCAAAACAGCCCAAAACATTCGGTTCAAAACAGTCAATCCCAAACACTCCAATCCACTCCAAAACACTTCAAAACACCATATAACTTTAAAACATACCAGAACACTCCACAACACTCCAAAACAGTCCAAAACACACCAAAACACCAAAGCACTCCAAAACAATATAAAACACTCCAAAACACTCGAAAATTCTCGCTTCTTAAACACTCAATCCAAAACACTCCAATACACTGCAAAACACTCCAAAACACTCGGTTCAAAACAGTCACTCCCAAAAACTCCAATCCACTCCAAAACAGTCCAAAACACACCAAAACACCACAACACTCCAAAACAATACAAAACACTCCCAAATTCTCGCTTCTAAACATTCTATCCAAAACACGCCGATACACTCCCAAACATTCCAAATCAGTCCCATACACTACGAAACAGTTCAAAACACTCCATAACACTCCAAAACAGTCCAAAACACACGGTTCAAAATAGTCACTCCCAAACACTCCAATCCACTCCAAAACACTACAAAACACGACTTAACTCAAAAACGCACCAGAACACTCCACTACACTCCAAAACAGTCCAAAACACACCAAAACACTCCAATCCACTCCAAATCAGTCCAAAACACACCAAAACACCACAACACTCCAACACAATACAAAACACTCACAAATTCTCGCTTCTAAACATTCTCTCCAATAAACTCCAACACACTAAAAAGCACTCCCAAACACTCCAAAATAGTCCCATAAACTACGAAACACTTCAAAACCTTCCATAACATTGGCTACTAAGCACTCACTCCATACACTCAAAAGCACACCAAAACGATCCAGTAGACACTAAAACAGTCCAAAACACTCCCAAACACGCCAAAAGAGTCCCATACACTCCGAAACCCTCTAAAACACTCCAAAACACTTGGTTCAAAACAGTCACTCCCAAACACTCCGATCCACTCCAAAACACATCAGAACACGAAATAACTCAAAAACACACCAGAACACTCCACAACACTCCAAAACAGTGCACAACACTCCAACACACTTCCAAACTCTCCAAAACAGTCCCATTCACTACGAAACACTTCAAAACACTCCACAACAATCCAAAACAGCCCAAAACATTCGGTTCAAAACAGTCAATCCCAAACACTCCAATCCACTCCAAAACACTTCAAAACACCATATAACTTTAAAACATACCAGAACACTCCACAACACTCCAAAACAGTCCAAAACACACCAAAACACCAAAGCACTCCAAAACAATATAAAACACTCCAAAACACTCGAAAATTCTCGCTTCTTAAACACTCAATCCAAAACACTCCAATACACTGCAAAACACTCCAAAACACTCGGTTCAAAACAGTCACTCCCAAAAACTCCAATCCACTCCAAAACAGTCCAAAACATACCAAAACACCACAACACTCCAAAACAATACAAAACACTCCCAAATTCTCGCTTCTAAACATTCTATCCAAAACACGCCGATACACTCCCAAACATTCCAAATCAGTCCCATACACTACGAAACAGTTCAAAACACTCCATAACACTCCAAAACAGTCCAAAACACACGGTTCAAAATAGTCACTCCCAAACACTCCAATCCACTCCAAAACACTACAAAACACGACTTAACTCAAAAACGCACCAGAACACTCCACTACACTCCAAAACAGTCCAAAACACACCAAAACACTCCAATCCACTCCAAATCAGTCCAAAACACACCAAAACACCACAACACTCCAACACAATACAAAACACTCACAAATTCTCGCTTCTAAACATTCTCTCCAATAAACTCCAACACACTAAAAAGCACTCCCAAACACTCCAAAATAGTCCCATAAACTACGAAACACTTCAAAACCTTCCATAACATTGGCTACTAAGCACTCACTCCATACACTCAAAAGCACACCAAAACGATCCAGAAGACACTAAAACAGTCCAAAACACTCCCAAACACGCCAAAAGAGTCCCATACACACCGAAACCCTCTAAAACACTCCAAAACACTTGGTTCAAAACAGTCACTCCCAAACACTCCGATCCACTCCAAAACACACCAGAACACTCCACAACACTCCAAAACAGTGCACAACACTCCAACACACTTCCAAACTCTCCAAAACAGTCCCATTCACTACGAAACACTTCAAAACACTCCACAACAATCCAAAACAGCCCAAAACATTCGGTTCAAAACAGTCAATCCCAAACACTCCAATCCACTCCAAAACACTTCAAAACACCATATAACTTTAAAACATACCAGAACACTCCACAACACTCCAAAACAGTCCAAAACACACCAAAACACCAAAGCACTCCAAAACAATATAAAACACTCCAAAACACTCGAAAATTCTCGCTTCTTAAACACTCAATCCAAAACACTCCAATACACTGCAAAACACTCCAAAACACTCGGTTCAAAACAGTCACTCCCAAAAACTCCAATCCACTCCAAAACAGTCCAAAACACACCAAAACACCACAACACTCCAAAACAATACAAAACACTCCCAAATTCTCGCTTCTAAACATTCTATCCAAAACACGCCGATACACTCCCAAACATTCCAAATCAGTCCCATACACTACGAAACAGTTCAAAACACTCCATAACACTCCAAAACAGTCCAAAACACACGGTTCAAAATAGTCACTCCCAAACACTCCAATCCACTCCAAAACACTACAAAACACGACTTAACTCAAAAACGCACCAGAACACTCCACTACACTCCAAAACAGTCCAAAACACACCAAAACACTCCAATCCACTCCAAATCAGTCCAAAACACACCAAAACACCACAACACTCCAACACAATACAAAACACTCACAAATTCTCGCTTCTAAACATTCTCTCCAATAAACTCCAACACACTAAAAAGCACTCCCAAACACTCCAAAATAGTCCCATAAACTACGAAACACTTCAAAACCTTCCATAACATTGGCTACTAAGCACTCACTCCATACACTCAAAAGCACACCAAAACGATCCAGTAGACACTAAAACAGTCCAAAACACTCCCAAACACGCCAAAAGAGTCCCATACACACCGAAACCCTCTAAAACACTCCAAAACACTTGGTTCAAAACAGTCACTCCCAAACACTCCGATCCACTTCAAAACACGACATAACTCAAAAACACACCAGAACACTCCACAACACTCCAAAACAGTCCAAAACACACCAAAACACCAAAACACTCCAAAACAATATAAAACACTGCAAAACACTCCCAAACACTCGAAAATTCTCGCTTCTAAACACTAAATCGATAACACTCCAATACAGTACAAAACAGTGCACAACACGCCAACACACTTCCAAACTCTCCAAAACAGTCCCATTCACTACGAAACACTTCAAAACACTTCACAACAATCCAAAACAGCCCAAAACATACGGTTCAAAACAGTCAATCCCAAACACTCCAATCCACTCCAAAACACTTCAAAACACCATATAACTTTGAAACACACCAGAACACTCCACAACACTCCAAAACAGTCCAAAACACACCAAAACACCAAAGCACTCCAAAACAATATAAAACACTCCAAAACACTCGAAAATTCTCGCTTCTTAAACACTCAATCCAAAACAGTCCAATACACTGCAAAACACTCCAAAACACTCGGTTCAAAACAGTCACTCCCAAAAACTCCAATCCACTCCAAAACAGTCCAAAACACACCAAAACACCACAACACTCCAAAACAATACAATACACTCCCAAATTCTCGCTTCGAAACATTCTATCCAAAACACTCCGATACACTCCCAAACATCCAAATCAGTCCCATACACTACGAAACAGTTCAAAACACTCCATAACACTCCAAAACAGTCCAAAACACTCGGTTCAAAACAGTCACTCCCAAACACTCCAATCCACTCCAAAACACTACAAAACACGACGATACAAACCACAACACTCCAACACAATACAAAACACTCACAAATTCTCGCTTCTAAACATTCTCTCCAATAAACTCCAACACACTACAAAGCACTCCCAAACGCTTCAAAATAGTCCCATAAACTACGAAACACTTCAAAACCTTCCATAACACTGGCTACTAAGCACTCACTCCATACACTCAAAAGCACACCAAAACGATCCAGAAGACACTAAAACAGTCCAAAACACTCCCAAACACGCCAAAAGAGTCCCATACACACCGAAACCCTCTAAAACACTCCAAAACACTTGGTTCAAAACAGTCACTCCCAAACACTCCGATCCACTCCAAAACACACCAGAACACTCCACAACACTCCAAAACAGTGCACAACACTCCAACACACTTCCAAACTCTCCAAAACAGTCCCATTCACTACGAAACACTTCAAAACACTCCACAACAATCCAAAACAGCCCAAAACATTCGGTTCAAAACAGTCAATCCCAAACACTCCAATCCACTCCAAAACACTTCAAAACACCATATAACTTTAAAACATACCAGAACACTCCACAACACTCCAAAACAGTCCAAAACACACCAAAACACCAAAGCACTCCAAAACAATATAAAACACTCCAAAACACTCGAAAATTCTCGCTTCTTAAACACTCAATCCAAAACACTCCAATACACTGCAAAACACTCCAAAACACTCGGTTCAAAACAGTCACTCCCAAAAACTCCAATCCACTCCAAAACAGTCCAAAACACACCAAAACACCACAACACTCCAAAACAATACAAAACACTCCCAAATTCTCGCTTCTAAACATTCTATCCAAAACACGCCGATACACTCCCAAACATTCCAAATCAGTCCCATACACTACGAAACAGTTCAAAACACTCCATAACACTCCAAAACAGTCCAAAACACACGGTTCAAAATAGTCACTCCCAAACACTCCAATCCACTCCAAAACACTACAAAACACGACTTAACTCAAAAACGCACCAGAACACTCCACTACACTCCAAAACAGTCCAAAACACACCAAAACACTCCAATCCACTCCAAATCAGTCCAAAACACACCAAAACACCACAACACTCCAACACAATACAAAACACTCACAAATTCTCGCTTCTAAACATTCTCTCCAATAAACTCCAACACACTAAAAAGCACTCCCAAACACTCCAAAATAGTCCCATAAACTACGAAACACTTCAAAACCTTCCATAACATTGGCTACTAAGCACTCACTCCATACACTCAAAAGCACACCAAAACGATCCAGTAGACACTAAAACAGTCCAAAACACTCCCAAACACGCCAAAAGAGTCCCATACACACCGAAACCCTCTAAAACACTCCAAAACACTTGGTTCAAAACAGTCACTCCCAAACACTCCGATCCACTTCAAAACACGACATAACTCAAAAACACACCAGAACACTCCACAACACTCCAAAACAGTCCAAAACACACCAAAACACCAAAACACTCCAAAACAATATAAAACACTGCAAAACACTCCCAAACACTCGAAAATTCTCGCTTCTAAACACTAAATCGATAACACTCCAATACAGTACAAAACAGTGCACAACACGCCAACACACTTCCAAACTCTCCAAAACAGTCCCATTCACTACGAAACACTTCAAAACACTTCACAACAATCCAAAACAGCCCAAAACATACGGTTCAAAACAGTCAATCCCAAACACTCCAATCCACTCCAAAACACTTCAAAACACCATATAACTTTGAAACACACCAGAACACTCCACAACACTCCAAAACAGTCCAAAACACACCAAAACACCAAAGCACTCCAAAACAATATAAAACACTCCAAAACACTCGAAAATTCTCGCTTCTTAAACACTCAATCCAAAACAGTCCAATACACTGCAAAACACTCCAAAACACTCGGTTCAAAACAGTCACTCCCAAAAACTCCAATCCACTCCAAAACAGTCCAAAACACACCAAAACACCACAACACTCCAAAACAATACAATACACTCCCAAATTCTCGCTTCGAAACATTCTATCCAAAACACTCCGATACACTCCCAAACATCCAAATCAGTCCCATACACTACGAAACAGTTCAAAACACTCCATAACACTCCAAAACAGTCCAAAACACTCGGTTCAAAACAGTCACTCCCAAACACTCCAATCCACTCCAAAACACTACAAAACACGACGATACAAACCACAACACTCCAACACAATACAAAACACTCACAAATTCTCGCTTCTAAACATTCTCTCCAATAAACTCCAACACACTACAAAGCACTCCCAAACGCTTCAAAATAGTCCCATAAACTACGAAACACTTCAAAACCTTCCATAACACTGGCTACTAAGCACTCACTCCATACACTCAACAGCACACCAAAACGATCCAAAACACACTAAAACAGTCCAAAACACTCCCAAACACGCCAAAAGAGTCCCATACAGTTCGAAACCCTCTAAAACACTCCAAAACACTCGGTTCAAAACAGTCACTCCCAAGCACTCCGATCCACTTCAAACACGACAATAACTCAAAAACACACCAGAACACTCCACAACACTCCAAAACAGTCCAAAACACACCAAAACACCACAACACAATATAAAACACTCCAAAACACTCCGAAACACTCGAAAATTCTCGCTTCTAAACACTCAAACCAAAACACTCCAATACAATTCACAATACACTACAAAACACTGCACAACACTCCAACACACTTCCAAACTCTCCAAAACAGTCCCATACACTACGAAACACTTCAAACCCTTCACAGCACTCCAAAACAGTCCAAAACACTCGGTTCAAAACAATCACTCCCAAACACTCCAATCCAGTCCAAAACACTTCAAAACACGATATAACTCAAAAACACTAAAAAACACTCCGACACACTCCCAAACACTCCAAAACAGTCCCATACACTACGAAACACTTCAAAACCTTCCATAATACTGGCTACTAAGCACTCACTCCAAAACACTCAACAGCACACCAAAACGATCCAAAACACAGTAAAAGAGTCCAAAACACTCCCAAACACGCCAAAAGAGTCCCATACACTCCGAAACCCTCTAAAACACTCCAAAACACTTGGTTCAAAACAGTCACTCCCAAACACTCCGATCCACTCCAAAACACATCAGAACACGAAATAACTCAAAAACACACCAGAACACTCCACAACACTCCAAAACAGTGCACAACACTCCAACACACTTCCAAACTCTCCAAAACAGTCCCATTCACTACGAAACACTTCAAAACACTCCACAACAATCCAAAACAGCCCAAAACATTCGGTTCAAAACAGTCAATCCCAAACACTCCAATCCACTCCAAAACACTTCAAAACACCATATAACTTTAAAACATACCAGAACACTCCACAACACTCCAAAACAGTCCAAAACACACCAAAACACCAAAGCACTCCAAAACAATATAAAACACTCCAAAACACTCGAAAATTCTCGCTTCTTAAACACTCAATCCAAAACACTCCAATACACTGCAAAACACTCCAAAACACTCGGTTCAAAACAGTCACTCCCAAAAACTCCAATCCACTCCAAAACAGTCCAAAACACACCAAAACACCACAACACTCCAAAACAATACAAAACACTCCCAAATTCTCGCTTCTAAACATTCTATCCAAAACACGCCGATACACTCCCAAACATTCCAAATCAGTCCCATACACTACGAAACAGTTCAAAACACTCCATAACACTCCAAAACAGTCCAAAACACACGGTTCAAAATAGTCACTCCCAAACACTCCAATCCACTCCAAAACACTACAAAACACGACTTAACTCAAAAACGCACCAGAACACTCCACTACACTCCAAAACAGTCCAAAACACACCAAAACACTCCAATCCACTCCAAATCAGTCCAAAACACACCAAAACACCACAACACTCCAACACAATACAAAACACTCACAAATTCTCGCTTCTAAACATTCTCTCCAATAAACTCCAACACACTAAAAAGCACTCCCAAACACTCCAAAATAGTCCCATAAACTACGAAACACTTCAAAACCTTCCATAACATTGGCTACTAAGCACTCACTCCATACACTCAAAAGCACACCAAAACGATCCAGTAGACACTAAAACAGTCCAAAACACTCCCAAACACGCCAAAAGAGTCCCATACACTCCGAAACCCTCTAAAACACTCCAAAACACTTGGTTCAAAACAGTCACTCCCAAACACTCCGATCCACTCCAAAACACATCAGAACACGAAATAACTCAAAAACACACCAGAACACTCCACAACACTCCAAAACAGTGCACAACACTCCAACACACTTCCAAACTCTCCAAAACAGTCCCATTCACTACGAAACACTTCAAAACACTCCACAACAATCCAAAACAGCCCAAAACATTCGGTTCAAAACAGTCAATCCCAAACACTCCAATCCACTCCAAAACACTTCAAAACACCATATAACTTTAAAACATACCAGAACACTCCACAACACTCCAAAACAGTCCAAAACACACCAAAACACCAAAGCACTCCAAAACAATATAAAACACTCCAAAACACTCGAAAATTCTCGCTTCTTAAACACTCAATCCAAAACAGTCCAATACACTGCAAAACACTCCAAAACACTCGGTTCAAAACAGTCACTCCCAAAAACTCCAATCCACTCCAAAACAGTCCAAAACACACCAAAACACCACAACACTCCAAAACAATACAATACACTCCCAAATTCTCGCTTCGAAACATTCTATCCAAAACACTCCGATACACTCCCAAACATCCAAATCAGTCCCATACACTACGAAACAGTTCAAAACACTCCATAACACTCCAAAACAGTCCAAAACACTCGGTTCAAAACAGTCACTCCCAAACACTCCAATCCACTCCAAAACACTACAAAACACGACGATACAAACCACAACACTCCAACACAATACAAAACACTCACAAATTCTCGCTTCTAAACATTCTCTCCAATAAACTCCAACACACTACAAAGCACTCCCAAACGCTTCAAAATAGTCCCATAAACTACGAAACACTTCAAAACCTTCCATAACACTGGCTACTAAGCACTCACTCCATACACTCAACAGCACACCAAAACGATCCAAAACACACTAAAACAGTCCAAAACACTCCCAAACACGCCAAAAGAGTCCCATACAGTTCGAAACCCTCTAAAACACTCCAAAACACTCGGTTCAAAACAGTCACTCCCAAGCACTCCGATCCACTTCAAACACGACAATAACTCAAAAACACACCAGAACACTCCACAACACTCCAAAACAGTCCAAAACACACCAAAACACCACAACACAATATAAAACACTCCAAAACACTCCGAAACACTCGAAAATTCTCGCTTCTAAACACTCAAACCAAAACACTCCAATACAATTCACAATACACTACAAAACACTGCACAACACTCCAACACACTTCCAAACTCTCCAAAACAGTCCCATACACTACGAAACACTTCAAAACACGTCACAGCACTCCAAAACAGTCCAAAACACTCGGTTCAAAACAATCACTCCCAAACACTCCAATCCAGTCCAAAACACTTCAAAACACGATATAACTCAAAAACACTAAAAAACACTCCGACACACTCCCAAACACTCCAAAACAGTCCCATACACTACGAAACACTTCAAAACCTTCCATAATACTGGCTACTAAGCACTCACTCCAAAACACTCAACAGCACACCAAAACGATCCAAAACACAGTAAAAGAGTCCAAAACACTCCCAAACACGCCAAAAGAGTCCCATACACTCCGAAACCCTCTAAAACACTCCAAAACACTTGGTTCAAAACAGTCACTCCCAAACACTCCGATCCACTTCAAAACACGACATAACTCAAAAACACACCAGAACACTCCACAACACTCCAAAACAGTCCAAAACACACCAAAACACCAAAGCACTCCAAAACAATATAAAACACTCCAAAACACTCGAAAATTCTCGCTTCTTAAACACTCAATCCAAAACACTCCAATACACTGCAAAACACTCCAAAACACTCGGTTCAAAACAGTCACTCCCAAAAACTCCAATCCACTCCAAAACAGTCCAAAACACACCAAAACACCACAACACTCCAAAACAATACAAAACACTCCCAAATTCTCGCTTCTAAACATTCTATCCAAAACACGCCGATACACTCCCAAACATTCCAAATCAGTCCCATACACTACGAAACAGTTCAAAACACTCCATAACACTCCAAAACAGTCCAAAACACACGGTTCAAAATAGTCACTCCCAAACACTCCAATCCACTCCAAAACACTACAAAACACGACTTAACTCAAAAACGCACCAGAACACTCCACTACACTCCAAAACAGTCCAAAACACACCAAAACACTCCAATCCACTCCAAATCAGTCCAAAACACACCAAAACACCACAACACTCCAACACAATACAAAACACTCACAAATTCTCGCTTCTAAACATTCTCTCCAATAAACTCCAACACACTAAAAAGCACTCCCAAACACTCCAAAATAGTCCCATAAACTACGAAACACTTCAAAACCTTCCATAACATTGGCTACTAAGCACTCACTCCATACACTCAAAAGCATACCAAAACGATCCAGAAGACACTAAAACAGTCCAAAACACTCCCAAACACGCCAAAAGAGTCCCATACACACCGAAACCCTCTAAAACACTCCAAAACACTTGGTTCAAAACAGTCACTCCCAAACACTCCGATCCACTTCAAAACACGACATAACTCAAAAACACACCAGAACACTCCACAACAGTCCAAAACAGTCCAAAACACACCAAAACACCAAAACACTCCAAAACAATATAAAACACTGCAAAACACTCCCAAACACTCGAAAATTCTCGCTTCTAAACACTAAATCGATAACACTCCAATACAGTACAAAACAGTGCACAACACGCCAACACACTTCCAAACTCTCCAAAACAGTCCCATTCACTACGAAACACTTCAAAACACTTCACAACAATCCAAAACAGCCCAAAACATACGGTTCAAAACAGTCAATCCCAAACACTCCAATCCACTCCAAAACACTTCAAAACACCATATAACTTTGAAACACACCAGAACACTCCACAACACTCCAAAACTGTCCAAAACACACCAAAACACCAAAGCACTCCAAAACAATATAAAACACTCCAAAACACTCGAAAATTCTCGCTTCTTAAACACTCAATCCAAAACAGTCCAATACACTGCAAAACACTCCAAAACACTCGGTTCAAAACAGTCACTCCCAAAAACTCCAATCCACTCCAAAACAGTCCAAAACACACCAAAACACCACAACACTCCAAAACAATACAATACACTCCCAAATTCTCGCTTCGAAACATTCTATCCAAAACACTCCGATACACTCCCAAACACTCCAAATCAGTCCCATACACTACGAAACAGTTCAAAACACTCCATAACACTCCAAAACAGTCCAAAACACTCGGTTCAAAACAGTCACTCCCAAACACTCCAATCCACTCCAAAACACTACAAAACACGACTTAACTCAAAAACGCACCAGAACACTCCACTACACTCCAAAACAGTCCAAAACACACCAAAACACTCCAATCCACTCCAAATCAGTCCAAAACACACCAAAACACCACAACACTCCAACACAATACAAAACACTCACAAATTCTCGCTTCTAAACATTCTCTCCAATAAACTCCAACACACTAAAAAGCACTCCCAAACACTCCAAAATAGTCCCATAAACTACGAAACACTTCAAAACCTTCCATAACATTGGCTACTAAGCACTCACTCCATACACTCAAAAGCACACCAAAACGATCCAGAAGACACTAAAACAGTCCAAAACACTCCCAAACACGCCAAAAGAGTCCCATACACACCGAAACCCTCTAAAACACTCCAAAACACTTGGTTCAAAACAGTCACTCCCAAACACTCCGATCCACTCCAAAACACACCAGAACACTCCACAACACTCCAAAACAGTGCACAACACTCCAACACACTTCCAAACTCTCCAAAACAGTCCCATTCACTACGAAACACTTCAAAACACTCCACAACAATCCAAAACAGCCCAAAACATTCGGTTCAAAACAGTCAATCCCAAACACTCCAATCCACTCCAAAACACTTCAAAACACCATATAACTTTAAAACATACCAGAACACTCCACAACACTCCAAAACAGTCCAAAACACACCAAAACACCAAAGCACTCCAAAACAATATAAAACACTCCAAAACACTCGAAAATTCTCGCTTCTTAAACACTCAATCCAAAACACTCCAATACACTGCAAAACACTCCAAAACACTCGGTTCAAAACAGTCACTCCCAAAAACTCCAATCCACTCCAAAACAGTCCAAAACACACCAAAACACCACAACACTCCAAAACAATACAAAACACTCCCAAATTCTCGCTTCTAAACATTCTATCCAAAACACGCCGATACACTCCCAAACATTCCAAATCAGTCCCATACACTACGAAACAGTTCAAAACACTCCATAACACTCCAAAACAGTCCAAAACACACGGTTCAAAATAGTCACTCCCAAACACTCCAATCCACTCCAAAACACTACAAAACACGACTTAACTCAAAAACGCACCAGAACACTCCACTACACTCCAAAACAGTCCAAAACACACCAAAACACTCCAATCCACTCCAAATCAGTCCAAAACACACCAAAACACCACAACACTCCAACACAATACAAAACACTCACAAATTCTCGCTTCTAAACATTCTCTCCAATAAACTCCAACACACTAAAAAGCACTCCCAAACACTCCAAAATAGTCCCATAAACTACGAAACACTTCAAAACCTTCCATAACATTGGCTACTAAGCACTCACTCCATACACTCAAAAGCACACCAAAACGATCCAGTAGACACTAAAACAGTCCAAAACACTCCCAAACACGCCAAAAGAGTCCCATACACTCCGAAACCCTCTAAAACACTCCAAAACACTTGGTTCAAAACAGTCACTCCCAAACACTCCGATCCACTCCAAAACACATCAGAACACGAAATAACTCAAAAACACACCAGAACACTCCACAACACTCCAAAACAGTGCACAACACTCCAACACACTTCCAAACTCTCCAAAACAGTCCCATTCACTACGAAACACTTCAAAACACTCCACAACAATCCAAAACAGCCCAAAACATTCGGTTCAAAACAGTCAATCCCAAACACTCCAATCCACTCCAAAACACTTCAAAACACCATATAACTTTAAAACATACCAGAACACTCCACAACACTCCAAAACAGTCCAAAACACACCAAAACACCAAAGCACTCCAAAACAATATAAAACACTCCAAAACACTCGAAAATTCTCGCTTCTTAAACACTCAATCCAAAACACTCCAATACACTGCAAAACACTCCAAAACACTCGGTTCAAAACAGTCACTCCCAAAAACTCCAATCCACTCCAAAACAGTCCAAAACACACCAAAACACCACAACACTCCAAAACAATACAAAACACTCCCAAATTCTCGCTTCTAAACATTCTATCCAAAACACGCCGATACACTCCCAAACATTCCAAATCAGTCCCATACACTACGAAACAGTTCAAAACACTCCATAACACTCCAA
>NW_028226352.1:0-47200 GCF_052327205.1 Somniosus microcephalus | reverse complement strand
CATACCCTTATAAAACCTGGATCATGTCCCTTCATACCCTTATAAAACCTGGATCATGTCCCTGCATACCCTTATAAAATCTGGATCATGTCCCTTCATACCCTTATAAAACCTGGATCATGTCCCTTCATACCCTTATAAAACCTGGATCATGTCCCTTCATACCCTTATAAAACCTGGATCATGTCCCTTCATACCCTTATAAAACCTGCATCATGTCCCTTCAAACCCTTATAAAACCTGGATCATGTCCCTTCATACCCTTATAAAACCTGGATCATGTCCCTTCATACCCTTATAAAACCTGGATCATGTCCCTTCATACCCTTATAAACCTGCATCATGTCCCTTCATACCCTTATAAAACCTGGATCATGTCTCTCCATACCCTTATAAAACCTGGATCATGTCCCTTCATACGCTTATAAAACCTGGATCATGTCTCTTCACACCCTTATAAAACCTGGATCATGCCCCTTCACACCCTTGTAAAACCTGGATCATGTCCCTTCATACCCTTATAAAACCTGGATCATGCCCTTTCCAACCCTTATAAAATGTGGATCATGTCCCTTCATACCCTTATAAAACCTGGATCATGTCCGTTCATACCCTTATAAAACCTGGATCATGTCCCTTCATACCCTTATATAACCTGGATCATTTCCCTTCATACCCTTATAAAACCTGGATCATGTCCCTTCATACCCTTATAAAACCTGGATCATGTCCCTTTATACCCTTATAAAACCTGGATCATGTCTCTTCATACCCTTATAAAACCTGGATATGTCCCTTCATACCTTTATAAAACCTGGATCATGTCCCTTCATACCCTTATAAAACATGGATCATGTCCCTTCACACCCTTATAAAACCTGGATCATATCCCTTCATACCCTTATAAAACCTGGATCATGTCCCTTCATACCCTTATAAAACCTGGATCATGTCCCTTCATACCCTTATAAAACCTGGATCATGTCTCTTCATACCCTTATAAAACCTGGATCATGTCCTTCATATCCTTATAAAACCTGGATCATGTCCCTTCATACCCTTATAAAACCTGGATCATGTCCCTTCATATCCTTATAAAACCTGGATCATGTCCCTTCAAACCCTTATAAAACCTGGATCATGTCCCTTCATACCTTTATAAAACCTGGATCATGTCCCTTCATACCCTTATAAAACCTGGATCATGTCCCTTCATAACCTTATAAAACCTGGATCATGTCTCTCCATACCCTTATAAAACCTGGATCATGTCCCTTCATACCCTTATAAAACCTGGATCATGTCCCTTCACACACTTATAAAACCTGGATAATGTCCCTTCATACGCTTATAAAACCTGGATCATGTCCCTTCACACCCTTGTAAAACCTGGATCATGCCCTTTCAAACCCTTATAAAACCTGGATCGTGTCCCTTCGTACCCTTATAAAACCTGGATCATGTCCCTTCATACCCTTATAAAACCTGGATCATGTCCCTTCATACCCTTATAAAACCTGGATCGTGTCCCTTCGTACCCTTATAAAACCTGGATCATGTCCCTTCATACCCTTATAAAACCTGGATCATGTCCCTTCATACCCTTATAAAACCTGGATCGTGTCCCTTCGTACCCTTATAAAACCTGGATCATGTCCCTTCATACCCTTATAAAACCTGGATCATGTCCCTTCATACCCTTATAAAACCTGGATCATGTCTCTTCACACCCTTATAAAATCTGGATCATGTCCCTTCACACCCTTGTAAAACCTGGATCATGTCCCTTCATACCCTGATAAAACCTGGATCATGCCCTTTCAAACCCTTATAAAATCTGGATCATGTCCCTTCATACCCTTATAAAATCTGGATCACGTCCCTTCATACCCTTATAAAACCTGGATCATGTCCCTTCATACCCTTATAAAACCTGGATCATGTCTCTTCATACCCTTATAAAACCTGGATCATATCCCTACATACCCTTATAAAACCTGGATCATGCCCCTTCATACCCTTATAAAACCTGGATCATGTCCCTTCATACCCTTATAAAACCTGGATCATGTCCCTTCATACCCTTATAAAACCTGGATCATGTCTCTTCATACCCATATAAAACCTGGATCATATCCCTACATACCCTTATAAAACCTGGATCATGTCCCTTCATACCCTTATAAAACCTGGATCATGTCCCTTCATACCCTTATAAAACCTGGATCATGTCCCTTCATACCCTTATAAAACCTGGATCATGTCCCTTCATACCCTTATAAAATCTGGATCATGTCCCTTCATACCCTTATAAAACCTGGATCATGTCCCTTCATACCCTTATAAAACCTGGATCATGTCCCTTCATACCCTTATAAAATCTGGATCATGTCCCTTCATACCCTTATAAAACATGGATCATGTCCCTTCACACCCTTATAAAACCTGGATCATGTCTCTTCACACCGTTATAAAACCTGGATCATGTCTCTTCACACCCTTATAAAACCTGGATCATGTCCCTTCATACCCTTATAAAACCTGGATCATGTCCCTTCATACGCTTATAAAATCTGGATCATGTCCCTTCATACCCTTATAAAACCTGGATCATGTCCCTTCATAGCCTTATAAAACCTGGATCATGTCCCTTCATACCCTTATAAAACCTGGATCATGTCCCTTTATACCCTTATAAAACCTGGATCATGTCTCTTCATACCCTTATAAAACCTGGATCATGTCCCTTCATACCTTTATAAAACCTGGATCATGTCCCTTCATACCCTTATAAAACATGGATCATGTCCCTTCACACCCTTATAAAACCTGGATCATATCCCTTCATACCCTTATAAAACCTGGATCATGTCCCTTCATACCCTTATAAAACCTGGATCATGTCCCTTCATACCCTTATAAAACCTGGATCATGTCTCTTCATACCCTTATAAAACCTGGATCATGTCCCTTCATATCCTTATAAAACCTGGATCATGTCCCTTCATACCCTTATAAAACCTGGATCATGTCCCTTCATATCCTTATAAAACCTGGATCATGTCCCTTCAAACCCTTATAAAACCTGGATCATGTCCCTTCATACCTTTATAAAACCTGGATCATGTCCCTTCATACCCTTATAAAACCTGGATCATGTCCCTTCATAACCTTATAAAACCTGGATCATGTCTCTCCATACCCTTATAAAACCTGGATCATGTCCCTTCATACCCTTATAAAACCTGGATCATGTCCCTTCACACACTTATAAAACCTGGATAATGTCCCTTCATACGCTTATAAAACCTGGATCATGTCCCTTCACACCCTTGTAAAACCTGGATCATGCCCTTTCAAACCCGTATAAAATCTGGATCATGTCCCTTCATACCCTTATAAAATCTGGACCATATCCCTACAGACCCTTATAAAACCTGGATCATGTCCCTTCATACCCTTATAAAACCTGGATCATGTCCCTTCATACCCTTATAAAACCTGGATCATGTCCCTTCACACCCTTATAAAACCTGGATCATGTCCCTTCATACCCTTATAAAACCTGGATCGTGTCCCTTCGTACCCTTATAAAACCTGGATCATGTCCCTTCATACCCTTATAAAACCTGGATCATGTCCCTTCATACCCTTATAAAACCTGGATCGTGTCCCTTCGTACCCTTATAAAACCTGGATCATGTCCCTTCATACCCTTATAAAACCTGGATCATGTCCCTTCATACCCTTATAAAACCTGGATCATGTCTCTTCACACCCTTATAAAATCTGGATCATGTCCCTTCACACCCTTGTAAAACCTGGATCATGTCCCTTCATACCCTGATAAAACCTGGATCATGCCCTTTCAAACCCTTATAAAATCTGGATCATGTCCCTTCATACCCTTATAAAATCTGGATCACGTCCCTTCATACCCTTATAAAACCTGGATCATGTCCCTTCATACCCTTATAAAACCTGGATCATGTCTCTTCATACCCTTATAAAACCTGGATCATATCCCTACATACCCTTATAAAACCTGGATCATGCCCCTTCATACCCTTATAAAACCTGGATCATGTCCCTTCATACCCTTATAAAACCTGGATCATGTCCCTTCATACCCTTATAAAACCTGGATCATGTCTCTTCATACCCATATAAAACCTGGATCATATCCCTACATACCCTTATAAAACCTGGATCATGTCCCTTCATACCCTTATAAAACCTGGATCATGTCCCTTCATACCCTTATAAAACCTGGATCATGTCCCTTCATACCCTTATAAAACCTGGATCATGTCCCTTCATACCCTTATAAAATCTGGATCATGTCCCTTCATACCCTTATAAAACCTGGATCATGTCCCTTCATACCCTTATAAAACCTGGATCATGTCCCTTCATACCCTTATAAAATCTGGATCATGTCCCTTCATACCCTTATAAAACATGGATCATGTCCCTTCACACCCTTATAAAACCTGGATCATGTCTCTTCACACCGTTATAAAACCTGGATCATGTCTCTTCACACCCTTATAAAACCTGGATCATGTCCCTTCATACCCTTATAAAACCTGGATCATGTCCCTTCATACGCTTATAAAATCTGGATCATGTCCCTTCATACCCTTATAAAACCTGGATCATGTCCCTTCATAGCCTTATAAAACCTGGATCATGTCCCTTCATACCCTTATAAAACCTGGATCATGTCTCTTCATACCCTTATAAAACCTGGATCATGTCCCTTCATACCCTTATAAAACCTGGATCATGTCTCTTCACACCCTTATAAAACCTGGATCATGCCCCTTCACACCCTTGTAAAACCTGGATCATGTCCCTTCATACCCTTATAAAACCTGGATCATGTCCCTTCATACCCTTATAAAACGTGGATCATGTCCCTTCATACCCTTATATAACCTGGATCATTTCCCTTCATACCCTTATAAAACCTGGATCATGTCCCTTCATACCCTTATAAAACCTGGAACATGTCCCTTTATACCCTTATAAAACCTGGATCATGTCTCTTCATACCTTTATAAAACCTGGATCATGTCCCTTCATACCCTTATAAAACATGGATCATGTCCCTTCACACCCTTATAAAACCTGGATCATATCCCTTCATACCCTTATAAAACCTGGATCATGTCCCTTCATACCCTTATAAAACCTGGATCATGTCCCTTCATACCCTTATAAAACCTGGATCATGTCCCTTCATACGCTTATAAAACCTGGATCATGTCTCTTCACACCCTTATAAAACCTGGATCATGCCCCTTCACACCCTTGTAAAACCTGGATCATGTCCCTTCATACCCTTATAAAACCTGGATCATGCCCTTTCCAACCCTTATAAAATGTGGATCATGTCCCTTCATACCCTTATAAAACCTGGATCATGTCCGTTCATACCCTTATAAAACCTGGATCATGTCCCTTCATACCCTTATATAACCTGGATCATTTCCCTTCATACCCTTATAAAACCTGGATCATGTCCCTTCATACCCTTATAAAACCTGGATCATGTCCCTTTATACCCTTATAAAACCTGGATCATGTCTCTTCATACCCTTATAAAACCTGGATCATGTCCCTTCATACCTTTATAAAACCTGGATCATGTCCCTTCATACCCTTATAAAACATGGATCATGTCCCTTCACACCCTTATAAAACCTGGATCATATCCCTTCATACCCTTATAAAACCTGGATCATGTCCCTTCATACCCTTATAAAACCTGGATCATGTCCCTTCATACCCTTATAAAACCTGGATCATGTCTCTTCATACCCTTATAAAACCTGGATCATGTCCCTTCATATCCTTATAAAACCTGGATCATGTCCCTTCATACCCTTATAAAATCTGGATCATGTCCCTTCATATCCTTATAAAACCTGGATCATGTCCCTTCAAACCCTTATAAAACCTGGATCATGTCCCTTCATACCTTTATAAAACCTGGATCATGTCCCTTCATACCCTTATAAAACCTGGATCATGTCCCTTCATAACCTTATAAAACCTGGATCATGTCTCTCCATACCCTTATAAAACCTGGATCATGTCCCTTCATACCCTTATAAAACCTGGATCATGTCCCTTCACACACTTATAAAACCTGGATAATGTCCCTTCATACGCTTATAAAACCTGGATCATGTCCCTTCACACCCTTGTAAAACCTGGATCATGCCCTTTCAAACCCTTATAAAATCTGGATCATGTCCCTTCATACCCTTATAAAATCTGGACCATATCCCTACAGACCCTTATAAAACCTGGATCATGTCCCTTCATACCCTTATAAAACCTGGATCATGTCCCTTCATACCCTTATAAAACCTGGATCATGTCCCTTCACACCCTTATAAAACCTGGATCATGTCCCTTCATACCCTTATAAAACCTGGATCGTGTCCCTTCGTACCCTTATAAAACCTGGATCATGTCCCTTCATACCTTATAAAACCTGGATCATGTCTCTTCATACCCTTATAAAACCTGGATCATGTCCCTTCATACCCTTATAAAACCTGGATCATGTCTCTTCACACCCTTATAAAACCTGGATCATGCCCCTTCACACCCTTGTAAAACCTGGATCATGTCCCTTCATACCCTTATAAAACCTGGATCATGTCCCTTCATACCCTTATAAAACCTGGATCATGTCCCTTCATACCCTTATATAACCTGGATCATTTCCCTTCATACCCTTATAAAACCTGGATCATGTCCCTTCATACCCTTATAAAACCTGGAACATGTCCCTTTATACCCTTATAAAACCTGGATCATGTCTCTTCATACCTTTATAAAACCTGGATCATGTCCCTTCATACCCTTATAAAACATGGATCATGTCCCTTCACACCCTTATAAAACCTGGATCATATCCCTTCATACCCTTATAAAACCTGGATCATGTCCCTTCATACCCTTATAAAACCTGGATCATGTCCCTTCATACCCTTATAAAACCTGGATCATGTCCCTTCATACCCTTATATAACCTGGATCATGTCCCTTCATACCCTTATAAAACCTGGATCATGTCTCTTCATACCCTTATAAAACCTGGATCATATTCCTACATACCCTTATAAAACCTGGATCATGTCCCTTCATACCCTTATAAAACCTGGATCATGTCCCTTCATACCCTTATAAAACCTGGATCATGTCCCTTCATACCCTTATAAAACCTGGATCATGTCCCTTCATACCCTTATAAAATCTGGATCATGTCCCTTCATACCCTTATAAAACCTGGATCATGTCCCTTCATACCCTTATAAAACCTGGATCATGTCCCTTCATACCCTTATAAAATCTGGATCATGTCCCTTCATACCCTTATAAAACATGGATCATGTCCCTTCACACCCTTATAAAACCTGGATCATGTCTCTTCACACCGTTATAAAACCTGGATCATGTCCCTTCACACCCTTATAAAACCTGGATCATGTCCCTTCATACCCTTATAAAACCTGGATCATGTCCCTTCATACGCTTATAAAAGCTGGATCATGTCCCTTCATACCCTTATAAAACCTGGATCATGTCCCTTCATAGCCTTAAAAAACCTGGATCATGTCCCTTCATACCCTTATAAAACCTGGATCATGTCTCTTCATACCCTTATAAAACCTGGATCATGTCCCTTCATACCCTTATAAAACCTGGATCATGTCTCTTCACACCCTTATAAAACCTGGATCATGCCCCTTCACACCCTTGTAAAACCTGGATCATGTCCCTTCATACCCTTATGAAACCTGGATCATGCCCTTTCCAACCCTTATAAAATGTGGATCATGTCCCTTCATACCCTTATAAAACCTGGATCATGTCCCTTCATACCCTTATAAAACCTGGATCATGTCCCTTCATACCCTTATATAACCTGGATCATTTCCCTTCATACCCTTATAAAACCTGGATCATGTCCCTTCATACCCTTATAAAACCTGGATCATGTCCCTTTATACCCTTATAAAACCTGGATCATGTCTCTTCATACCTTTATAAAACCTGGATCATGTCCCTTCATACCCTTATAAAACATGGATCATGTCCCTTCACACCCTTATAAAACCTGGATCATATCCCTTCATACCCTTATAAAACCTGGATCATGTCCCTTCATACCCTTATAAAACCTGGATCATGTCCCTTCATACCCTTATAAAACCTGGATCATGTCCCTTCACACCCTTGTAAAACCTGGATCATGTCCCTTCATACCCTTATAAAACCTGGATCATGTCCCTTCATACCCTTATAAAATCTGGACCATATCCCTACAGACCCTTATAAAACCTGGATCATGTCCCTTCATACCCTTATAAAACCTGGATCATGTCCCTTCATACCCTCATAAAACCTGGATCATGTCCCTTCACACCCTTATAAAACCTGGATCATGTCCCTTCATACCCTTATAAAACCTGGATCATGTCCCTTCATACGCTTATAAAACCTGGATCATGTCCCTTCATACCCTTATAAAACCTGGATCATGTCCCTTCATACCCTTATAAAACCTGGATCATGTCCCTTCATACCCTTATAAAACCTGGATCATGTCCCTTCATACCCTTATAAAACCTGGATCATGTCCCTGCATACCCTTATAAAATCTGGATCATGTCCCTTCATACCCTTATAAAACCTGGATCATGTCCCTTCATACCCTTATAAAACCTGGATCATGTCCCTTCATACCCTTATAAAACCTGGATCATGTCCCTTCATACCCTTATAAAACCTGCATCATGTCCCTTCAAACCCTTATAAAACCTGGATCATGTCCCTTCATACCCTTATAAAACCTGGATCATGTCCCTTCATACCCTTATAAAACCTGGATCATGTCCCTTCATACCCTTATAAAACCTGCATCATGTCCCTTCATACCCTTATAAAACCTGGATCATGTCTCTCCATACCCTTATAAAACCTGGATCATGTCCCTTCATACGCTTATAAAACCTGGATCATGTCTCTTCACACCCTTATAAAACCTGGATCATGCCCCTTCACACCCTTGTAAAACCTGGATCATGTCCCTTCATACCCTTATAAAACCTGGATCATGCCCTTTCCAACCCTTATAAAATGTGGATCATGTCCCTTCATACCCTTATAAAACCTGGATCATGTCCGTTCATACCCTTATAAAACCTGGATCATGTCCCTTCATACCCTTATATAACCTGGATCATTTCCCTTCATACCCTTATAAAACCTGGATCATGTCCCTTCATACCCTTATAAAACCTGGATCATGTCCCTTTATACCCTTATAAAACCTGGATCATGTCTCTTCATACCCTTATAAAACCTGGATCATGTCCCTTCATACCTTTATAAAACCTGGATCATGTCCCTTCATACCCTTATAAAACATGGATCATGTCCCTTCACACCCTTATAAAACCTGGATCATATCCCTTCATACCCTTATAAAACGTGGATCATGTCCCTTCATACCCTTATAAAACCTGGATCATGTCCCTTCATACCCTTATAAAACCTGGATCATGTCTCTTCATACCCTTATAAAACCTGGATCATGTCCCTTCATATCCTTATAAAACCTGGATCATGTCCCTTCATACCCTTATAAAACCTGGATCATGTCCCTTCATATCCTTATAAAACCTGGATCATGTCCCTTCAAACCCTTATAAAACCTGGATCATGTCCCTTCATACCTTTATAAAACCTGGATCATGTCCCTTCATACCCTTATAAAACCTGGATCATGTCCCTTCATAACCTTATAAAACCTGGATCATGTCTCTCCATACCCTTATAAAACCTGGATCATGTCCCTTCATACCCTTATAAAACCTGGATCATGTCCCTTCACACACTTATAAAACCTGGATAATGTCCCTTCATACGCTTATAAAACCTGGATCATGTCCCTTCACACCCTTGTAAAACCTGGATCATGCCCTTTCAAACCCTTATAAAATCTGGATCATGTCCCTTCATACCCTTATAAAATCTGGACCATATCCCTACAGACCCTTATAAAACCTGGATCATGTCCCTTCATACCCTTATAAAACCTGGATCATGTCCCTTCATACCCTTATAAAACCTGGATCATGTCCCTTCACACCCTTATAAAACCTGGATCATGTCCCTTCATACCCTTATAAAACCTGGATCGTGTCCCTTCGTACCCTTATAAAACCTGGATCATGTCCCTTCATACCCTTATAAAACCTGGATCATGTCCCTTCATACCCTTATAAAACCTGGATCATGTCCCTTCATACCCTTATAAAACCTGCATCATGTCCCTTCAAACCCTTATAAAACCTGGATCATGTCCCTTCATACCCTTATAAAACCTGGATCATGTCCCTTCAGACCCTTATAAAACCTGGATCATATCCCTTCATACCCTTATAAAACCTGGATCATGTCCCTTCATACCCTTATAAAACCTGGATCATGTCCCTTCAGACCCTTATAAAACCTGGATCATATCCCTTCATACCCTTATAAAACCTGGATCATGTCCCTTCAGACCCTTATAAAACCTGGATCATGTCCCTTCATACCCTTGTAAAACCTGGATCATGTCCCTTCATACCCTTATAAAACCTGGATCATGTCCCTTCAGACCCTTATAAAACCTGGATCATGTCCCTTCATACCCTTATAAAACCTGGATCATGTCCCTTCAGACCCTTATAAAACCTGGATCATGTCCCTTCATACTCTTATAAAACCTGGATTATGTCCCTTCACACCCTTATAAAACCTGGATCACGTCCCTTCACACACTTATAAAACCTGGATCATGTCCCTTCATACCCTTATAAAACCTGGATCATGTCCCTTCACACCCTTATAAAACCTGGATCATGTCTTTTCACACCGTTATAAAACCTGGATCATGTCCCTTCATACCCTTATAAAACCTGGATCATGTCCCTTCATACCCTTATAAAACCTGGATCATGTCCCTTCATAACCTTATAAAACCTGGATCATGTCTCTCCATACCCTTATAAAACCTGGATCATGTCCCTTCATACCCTTATAAAACCTGGATCATGTCCCTTCACACCCTTGTAAAACCTGGATCATGCCCTTTCAAACCCTTATAAAATCTGGATCATGTCCCTTCATACCCTTATAAAATCTGGACCATATCCCTACAGACCCTTATAAAACCTGGATCATGTCCCTTCATACCCTTATAAAACCAGGATCATGTCCCTTCACACCCTTATAAAACCTGGATCATGTCCCTTCATACCCTTATAAAACCTGGATCATGTCCCTTCAGACCCTTATAAAACCAGGATCATATCCCTTCATACCCTTATAAAACCTGGATCATGTCCCTTCATACCCTTATAAAACCTGCATCATGTCCCTTCAAACCCTTATAAAACCTGGATCATGTCCCTTCATACGCTTATAAAACCTGGATCATGTCCCTTCATACCCTTATAAAACCTGGATCATGTCCCTTCATACCCTTATAAAACCTGGATCATGTCCCTTCATACCCTTATAAAACCTGGATCATGTCCCTTCATACCCTTATAAAACCTGGATCATGTCCCTTCATTCCCTTATAAAACCTGGATCATGTCCCTTCATACGCTTATAAAACCTGGATCATGTCCCTTCATACCCTTATAAAACCTGGATCATGTCCCTTCATACCCTTATAAAACCTGGATCATGTCCCTTCATACCCTTAAAAAACCTGGATCATGTCCCTTCATACCCTTATAAAACCTGGATCATGTCGCTTCATACCCTTATAAAACCTGGATCATGTCCCTTCATACCCTTATAAAACCTGGATCATGTCCCTGCATACCCTTATAAAACCTGGATCATGTCCCTTCATACCCTTATAAAACCTGGATCATGTCCCTTCATACTCTTATAAAACCTGGATTATGTCCCTTCACACCCTTATAAAACCTGGATCACGTCCCTTCACACACTTATAAAACCTGGATCATGTCCCTTCATACCCTTATAAAACCTGGATCATGTCCCTTCACACCCTTATAAAACCTGGATCATGTCTTTTCACACCGTTATAAAACCTGGATCATGTCCCTTCACACCCTTATAAAACCTTGATCATGTCCCTTCATACCCTTATAAAACCTGGATCACGTCCCTTCATACGCTTATAAAACCTGGATCATGTCCCTTCATACCCTTATAAAACCTGGATCATGTCCCTTCATACCCTTATAAAACCTGGATCATGTCCCTTCATACCCTTATAAAACCTGGATCATGTCTCTCCATACCCTTATAAAACCTGGATCATGTCCCTTCATACGCTTATAAAACCTGGATCATGTCTCTTCACACCCTTATAAAACCTGGATCATGTCCCTTCACACCCTTGTAAAACCTGGATCATGTCCCTTCATACCCTTATAAAACCTGGATCATGCCCTTTCAAACCCTTATAAAATCTGGATCATGTCCCTTCATACCCTTATAAAACCTGGATCATATCCCTACATAACCTTATAAAACCTGGATCATGTCCCTTCATACCCTTATATAACCTGGATCATCTCCCTTCATACCCTTATATAACCTGGATCATGTCCCTTCATACCCTTATAAAACCTGGATCATGTCCCTTCACACCCTTATAAAACCTGGATCATGTCCCTTCACACCCTTATAAAACCTGGATCATGTCTCTTCATACCCTTATAAAACCTGGATCATGTCCCTTCACACCCTTATAAAACCTGGATCATGTCCCTTCACACCCTTATAAAACCTGGATCATGTCCCTTCACACCCTTATAAAACCTGGATCATGTCTCTTCATACCCTTATAAAACCTGGATCATGTCCCTTCATACCCCTATGAAACCTGGATCATGTCCCTTCATACCCTTATAAAACCTGGATCATCTCCCTTCACACCCTTATAAAACCTGGATCATGTCCCTTCATACCCTTATAAAACCTGGATCATGTCCCTTCAAACCCTTATAAAACCTGGATCATGTCCATTCACACCCTTATAAAACCTGCATCATGTCCCTTCACACCCTTATAAAACCTGGATCATGTCCCTTCATACCCTTATAAAACCTGGATCATATCTCTTCATACCCCTATGAAACATGGATCATGTCCCTTCATACCCTTATAAAACCTGGATCATGTCCATTCACACCCTTATAAAACCTGGATCATGTCCCTTCACACCCTTATAAAACCAGGAACATGTCCCTTCATACCCTTATAAAACCTGGATCATGTCCCTTCATACCCTTATAAAACCTGGATCATGTCCCTTCATACCCTTATAAAACCTGCATCATGTCTCTTCATACCCCTATGAAACCTGGATCATGTCCCTTCATTCCCTTATAAAACCTGGATCATGTCTCTTCATACCCTTATAAAACCTGGATCATGTCCCTTCATTCCCTTATAAAACCTGGATCATGTCCCTTCATACACTTATAAAACCTGGATCATGTCCCTTCAAACCCTTATAAAACCTGGATCATGTCCATTCGCACCCTTATAAAACCTGCATCATGTCCCTTCACACCCTTATAAAACCTGGATCATGTCCCTTCATACCCTTATAAAACCTGGATCATATCTCTTCGTACCCCTGTGAAACATGGATCATGTCCCTTCATACCCTTATAAAACCTGGATCATGTCCATTCACACCCTTATAAAACCTGGATCATGTCCCTTCACACCCTTATAAAACCAGGAACATGTCCCTTCATACCCTTATAAAACCTGGATCATGTCCCTTCATACCCTTATAAAACCTGGATCATGTCCCTTCATACCCTTATAAAACCTGGATCATGTCTCTTCATACCCCTATGAAACCTGGATCATGCCCCTTCATTCCCTTATAAAACCTGGATCATGTCTCTTCATACCCTTATAAAACCTGGATCATGTCCCTTCACTCCCTTATAAAACCTGGATCATGTCCCTTCATACCCTTATAAAACCTGGATCATGTCTCTTCATACCCCTATGAAACCTGGATCATGTCCCTTCATATCCTTATAAAACCTGGATCATGTCCCTTCATACCCTTATAAAACCTGGATCATGTCCCTTCATACCCTTATAAAACCTGGATTATGTCCCTTCACACCCTTATAAAACCTGGATCACGTCCCTTCACACACTTATAAAACCTGGATCATGTCCCTTCATACCCTTATAAAACCTGGATCATGTCCCTTCACACCCTTATAAAACCTGGATCATGTCTTTTCACACCGTTATAAAACCTGGATCATGTCCCTTCACACCCTTATAAAACCTTGATCATGTCCCTTCATACCCTTATAAAACCTGGATCACGTCCCTTCATACGCTTATAAAACCTGGATCATGTCCCTTCATACCCTTATAAAACCTGGATCATGTCCCTTCATACCCTTATAAAACCTGGATGATGTCCCTTCATACCCTTATAAAACCTGGATCATGTCTCTCCATACCCTTATAAAACCTGGATCATGTCCCTTCATACGCTTATAAAACCTGGATCATGTCTCTTCACACCCTTATAAAACCTGGATCATGTCCCTTCACACCCTTGTAAAACCTGGATCATGTCCCTTCATACCCTTATAAAACCTGGATCATGCCCTTTCAAACCCTTATAAAATCTGGATCATGTCCCTTCATACCCTTATAAAACCTGGATCATATCCCTACATAACCTTATAAAACCTGGATCATGTCCCTTCATACCCTTATATAACCTGGATCATCTCCCTTCATACCCTTATATAACCTGGATCATGTCCCTTCATACCCTTATAAAACCTGGATCATGTCCCTTCACACCCTTATAAAACCTGGATCATGTCCCTTCACACCCTTATAAAACCTGGATCATGTCTCTTCATACCCTTATAAAACCTGGATCATGTCCCTTCACACCCTTATAAAACCTGGATCATGTCCCTTCACACCCTTATAAAACCTGGATCATGTCCCTTCACACCCTTATAAAACCTGGATCATGTCTCTTCATACCCTTATAAAACCTGGATCATGTCCCTTCATACCCCTATGAAACCTGGATCATGTCCCTTCATACCCTTATAAAACCTGGATCATCTCCCTTCACACCCTTATAAAACCTGGATCATGTCCCTTCATACCCTTATAAAACCTGGATCATGTCCCTTCAAACCCTTATAAAACCTGGATCATGTCCATTCGCACCCTTATAAAACCTGCATCATGTCCCTTCACACCCTTATAAAACCTGGATCATGTCCCTTCATACCCTTATAAAACCTGGATCATATCTCTTCATACCCCTATGAAACATGGATCATGTCCCTTCATACCCTTATAAAACCTGGATCATGTCCATTCACACCCCTATGAAACCTGGATCATGTCCCTTCATTCCCTTATAAAACCTGGATCATGTCTCTTCATACCCTTATAAAACCTGGATCATGTCCCTTCATTCCCTTATAAAACCTGGATCATGTCCCTTCATACACTTATAAAACCTGGATCATGTCCCTTCAAACCCTTATAAAACCTGGATCATGTCCATTCGCACCCTTATAAAACCTGCATCATGTCCCTTCACACCCTTATAAAACCTGGATCATGTCCCTTCATACCCTTATAAAACCTGGATCATATCTCTTCGTACCCCTATGAAACATGGATCATGTCCCTTCATACCCTTATAAAACCTGGATCATGTCCATTCACACCCTTATAAAACCTGGATCATGTCCCTTCACACCCTTATAAAACCAGGAACATGTCCCTTCATACCCTTATAAAACCTGGATCATGTCCCTTCATACCCTTATAAAACCTGGATCATGTCCCTTCATACCCTTATAAAACCTGGATCATGTCTCTTCATACCCCTATGAAACCTGGATCATGCCCCTTCATTCCCTTATAAAACCTGGATCATGTCTCTTCATACCCTTATAAAACCTGGATCATGTCCCTTCACTCCCTTATAAAACCTGGATCATGTCCCTTCATACCCTTATAAAACCTGGATCATGTCTCTTCATACCCCTATGAAACCTGGATCATGTCCCTTCATATCCTTATAAAACCTGGATCATGTCCCTTCATACCCTTATAAAACCTGGATCATGTCCCTTCATACCCTTATAAAACCTGGATCATGTCCCTTCACACACTTATAAAACCTGGATCATATCCCTTCATACCCTTATAAAACCTGGATCATGTCCCTTCATACACTTATAAAACCTGGATCATGTCCCTTCATACCCTTATAAAACCTGGATCATGTCCCTTCATACCCTTATAAAACCTGGATCATGTCCCTTCATACCCTTATAAAACCTGGATCATGTCCCTTCACACCCTTATAAAACCTGGATCATGTCTCTTCATACCCCTATGAAACCTGGATCATGTCCCTTCATACCCTTAAAAAACCTGGATCATGTCCCTTCACACCCTTATAAAACCTGGATCATGTCTCTTCATCCCCTTATAAAACCTGGATCATGTCCCTTCACACCCTTATAAAACCTGGATCATGTCCCTTCATATCCTTATAAAACCTGGATCATGTCCCTTCATGCCCTTATAAAACCTGGATCATGTCCCTTCATACCCTTATAAAACCTGGATCATGTCCCTTCATACTCTTATAAAACCTGGATCATGTCCCTTCATACCCTTATAAATCCTGGATCATGTCCCTTCATACCCTTATAAAACCTGGATCATGTCCCTTCATACCCTTATAAAACCTGGATCATGTCCCTTCATACCCTTATAAAACCTGGATCATGTCCCTTCATACTCTTATAAAACCTGGATCATGTCCCTTCACACCCTTATAAAACCTGGATCATGTCCCTTCATACCCTTATAAAACCTGCATCATGTCCCTTCATACCTTTATAAAACCTCTTCATTATTGATTGATTTAATACCTGTTATCAGTCTGATTGGCTTTTTCTTGAGTCCTTTAGTAGTACTGCTGGCCAATACAGTGTTCAAAGTGCAGTCTTCTGAATGTGTTATAAAGTACCCAAATAAACCTCCTTGGACTACTACACCCCTGCTCAGCAATTGGTCGGTACAGAAATATGTGGTGACATTTTCGGTAGTCAACTGGCGCACTTTATTTTGTTTCTGATGCACCTTATTAGATGGATTCTCCCCAAAAAGATTTTCCTCATAGTATTCTGTGCGGTCTCTGACATGAATCATTCATGAAAGAAAGACTTATGAAATAATACTGAGCGGCCTGCGTGTGGCGCTGTCCAGGGAGAGTATAAATATTCGGGCACGGGCCCAGCTTGCGCAGGACATGCCTAACAGGAACTAGTGAAGGACACAACTAGACCTCCATGTTGTAAAACAGTAGATTAAAGCTTTGTTTAACGCTTAGACCAAGTGTCTAGTAGTTTTCTTACGTCAGTCTCCTTATATTTAACACTACGAGACCAATATATCGTTCATTGACATGTTTGAAACTGATTGTCCACCACTGATTGTGTGGATATTCTACAGTGCAAACCAAGCCACTCTAATGAACAAGACATGGAGATGAAGATTACATCAAAGACTTACTGCAGCATCCTGTTCTTCCCCCTCCTTCTTTAGGACGTCGGTCAGAACCGAAGATGACTCTGGAATTACGTCAGTTGGTCGTTCATCCCTGGGTAACCTGCGGCTTAGTGACCCATCCTTCCATCCCTTCTGTCAAGAACAACAATGGATAATAACAATTTGAACGCTTCAATTTTGAGTAATATAGGGCTGATTCCATGGCCCTAAGATCCCAGTGGGTGGGCACGCAAGCCGTGAGAATTCACAGGAGCGCACCCCATGATTTTCTGAACTTTAAATTCAGTGCACAGGAAATCACAGGCGGAAGCATAGGATTGTGGAAGCAGCCCTTGTACTGATTGCTTTACAAGGGCTGGTATCACAATCATTAAGTGTGCACTTGATTGTATTTCAATTACACATGTCACACAGCCAGCATCTGCCATGATTCCCGATTGCCAAAAAAACCCACAAGAAACCATTTAATCAGCTCGACACTGTATATTATTACGAAGTGAGTATTGACACCACTGTGTCAGATAATGAATTGGAGGTGGGGCGGGACTTACAGCAGGACTCACAGCAACCAGTCTATTTTACAGCAAACAGAGTCTATTTACTCAGAAAACAGCAGACTATTTAAATGCACTCCAGCAACCAGTCTATTTGACAGCAAACAGAGTCTATTTACTCAGAAAACAGCAGACTATTTAAATGCACTCCAGCAACCAGTCTATTTTACAGCAAACAGAGTCTATTTACTCAGAAAACAGCAGACTATTTAAATGCACTCCAGCAACCAGTCTATTTTACAGCAAACAGAGTCTATTTACTCAGAAAACAGCAGACTATTTAAACGCACTCCAGCAACCAGTCTATTTTACAGCGAACAGAGTCTACTTAAAGAGTGCTGGGCTGTTTTCACGGCACACCGCTCCCCGGTGGTCCAGCAGGGCCCCGGTGTGTGCAGCGCTAGGCCCC
Organism: Somniosus microcephalus; assembly: GCF_052327205.1. Classification (NCBI taxonomy): domain Eukaryota; kingdom Metazoa; phylum Chordata; class Chondrichthyes; order Squaliformes; family Somniosidae; genus Somniosus; species Somniosus microcephalus. The sequence goes on along the minus strand of NW_028226352.1, from coordinate 28,567 downwards.
TCCCCTTTAATTGGGGAAGGAAGCCTGCAATACCTGCCGACGCGCGTGGCGCTGTTGCACGTAGCGCCGCAATATTCAGTGTAGCACCCCAGAAAGGAGGTGGAGCACTTCCAGTAGCGCCCCGCCTCCTGCTTGGGGCACTACCACTGAATTTCCACACAGGGGCGCTAACTTTTTCGGGGCGCTACAGCGCCCCAAAGGGGACGTCTCCAAATTTCTCCTCCGATATATTATAATATTCACAGGTCTATATTACCATAGCATGATGTAATATAATATATGCAGAGCAATGACTATATCACAGTGACATGATATAATATTCACAGGTTAGTGACTACCTCACAGTAAGAGGGTGGCTAAGGTTAACGCGGGCCCCTTAAAGACAGACACAGGTGATATTGTAGTAGAAAATCAGGATATGGCAGACTTGATAAATACTTACTTTGTATCGGTCTTCACAGTAGAGGAAGAGGATAACGAACCAGAGACACGAGGAAAAGTAAAACTAAATCAAATGGAGGAATTTACTAGATTTAATACAAGTAAAAAAAGAGTAATGGAGAAAATAATGAGACTAAAGATAGACAAATCTCCAAGACCTGATGGGTATTAAAAGAAGTAGGTGAGGAAATGGTAGATGCTCTAGTCATGATATTCCAAAACTCTCTTGATTCAGGAATTTTCCCCATGAATTGGTAAATTGCCAATGTCACTTCATTATTTAAGAAGGGTAGGAGAGATAAACTAGGAAATTCCAGGTCTATTAATCTAATGTCTGTTGTGGGGAAGTTAGTAGAATCTGTTATTAGGCACAAAGTGACTGAGCACTTGGATAAATATGAGCTGATCAGAGAGAGTCAGCATGGATTTGTAATGGGTAAGTCATTTCTAATGAATCTAGTTGATTTTTACAAGGTGGTAACTAACATGATAGATAAGGGAGTGTCTGTGGATGTTATTTATATGGACTTCCAGAAGACATTCGATAAGGTTCCACATAAGGGGCTGTGAACAAAAATGAGAGCACATGGAATTGGTGGCGACCTATTGACATGTGTTGGGAGTTGGTTAGGAGGTGGGAGACAGAGAGTAGGGATAATGGGTATGTGCTCCAATTGGCAGGATGTGACCAGTGGTGTCCACCAGGGATCTGCACCGGGGCCTCAGCTTTCCACTATATCTATAAATGACTAAGATCAAGGAATACAGAGCCGCGTATCTAAATCTGCTGATGGCACTAAGTTAGGTGTCACAGTAAATAGTGTAGATGGGAGCAGAAAGTTACAAAGGGACATTGATAGATTAAGTGAGAGGGCAAAACTGTGGCAGATGGAGTTCCATGTGGGGAAATCACAGAAATCACAGAAACCTCACAGTACAGATAGAGGCCATTTCGGCCCATCGAGCCTGCACCGACACATATCCCACCCGATCCCCGTAACCCCTACACCAACACAAGTGTGAGGTCATCCACTTTGGACCCAAGAAAGATAAATCAGAGTGTTTTCTAAATGGTGAGAAGCAGGAACTGTGTTGGAGCAGAGAGATTTAGGGGTCCGTGTACAGAAATCACTGAAAGCTAGTGAACAGGTACAAACAATAATGAATAAGACTAATGGAATGTTGGCCTTTATCTCAGGGCTGGAATACAAAGGGGAAGATGTGATGCTTCAGCTGTACAGAGCTCTGGTCAGACCCCATCCAGAGCACCGCGTTCAGTTCTGGGCCCCGCACCTCAGGAAGAATATATTGGCCTTGGAGGGACAGCATCCCAGATTCACCAGAATGATACTGGAGCTAAAAGGGTTAATTTATGAGGCCAGGTTCGATAGATGAAGCTTGTATTCCCTCGAGTACACAAGATTAGGGGGTGATCTAATTGGGGTGTTTAAGATGATTAAAGGAGTTGACAGGGTAGATCGAGAGAAACTATTTCCTCTGATGGGGGGAGTCCAGAACAAGGGGGCACAACCTTAAAATTAGAGCCAGGCCGTTCAGGGGTGATGTCAGGAAGCACTTCTTCACACAAAGGGGGGTGGAAATCTGGAACTCTCTCCCCCAAAAAGCTGTTGAGGCTGGGGGTCAATTGGAAATTTCAAAACTGAGATTGATGGATTTTTGTTGGGTAAGGGTATTAAGGGATGTGGAACCAGGGCGTGTAAATGGAGTTAAGATACAGATCAGCCATGAGCTAATGGAATGGTGGAACAGGCTCGAGGGGCTGAATGGCCTCCTCCTGTTCCTATATTCCTCCTATGTTCCTAACATGATGTATGACAATATTCACAGATCAGTGGCTAAGTTATAATAACAATGTATTGTAATATACACAGGGCGGTGACTATATTACCCAGTGGCTATATAACTATAACATGATGGTGTGGAGATGCTGTTTTGGTAAACTCAACTATAATATATGGGGGAAAAATTCGGTTGCTTTGCACCTCCCGTTAGTGCCCTAAGAGGGCACTAATGGGACGCAAAGCAACTAGCGCCCGGGCGCGGCGATGTTTGCACCGCTCGCGAAATTGACCAGGCATTTTGCGGCGGCGCTAAACACTACCACCACAATCTCCTGTGCCTGCAGATTGTGACGTCAGTCGAGCGTGCAACGCCCCGGTAGCGCCCCGGACCGGATATTGAGTGGCGCCCCCTGCCTTTCCGCCTGCCGCTAGCAATGACAGGTTGAGGGGAACGTTTTGCAGTCAGGAAGGGACTGGGGGAGCGCTATTTAAAGGCGGCCGCTTCCTGCCTTTTTTTGTCGGCGACATTTTTGCACCACGCATTCTGAGTGAGAGAGAGAGACTTCTGGAGATATTCAATGCTGTGTGAAGGAGTCTTGGGGACTGAGCAGCACTTTGCAGGTTCATTTTGATTTGACCTTCCTTGCATCGATTTAGAAGAGACTGTGGGGGCTGCACTCTGAGCTCTTTCCCTGGGCCTCTCCATTGTTCTTTCCAGCAGATTTGATGTACAGGTCTCTCCAGGCCGAGATTCAAGGCTGCAATGAGCAGGATGTGGATGGAGAGCAAGATCAACCCTCCCCTTTAAGAACTGGCCGGCGCCAGTGTGTCTGTGTTCCATTGCTGACTGACATCACCTGAGCTTCGCCAGCGCTCTGAGGTAGCGCCTCACTCCTCGGTGTTAGCGCTTTAAGAGAGGTGTGTAGCGCCTGATTTAGCGCTCCAATCACCTCCAGGGGCGATAGAAGCCAAGTTTGCAGTCGGAGGCGATAATTAGCGCCAGGCGCTAAGCTTTGCGCCCGGCCGATAATTGCGCCCCAAATGGGGCAATACCAAATTTCTCCCCCTATATGTTTTGATGTCTATTCTGGTATAATGTGATGCATTGCTTTCAGTGCAACTGTTTGTTCTTGCCAAGTGTTATCACAACAACATAAAATAACTTGATGATTATAATGACAGTGTTCGGCCATGCAGGAAACAACAGTACTAGACAAAATGTACCAAGTGTGTACAGATTATAAGGTGTTTTGTGACCTTGTTATTAGCAACGAGAGACACCCAAGGTTCGATTTTACAATCCGCTTCACTCAAATAACAGGTTTAAATTAGGATTCACTAGTTAGGAAAAATACAGGAAACTCTTTGGTATCCGGCACCGACGGGACCGGGATGGTGCCGGTTGATTAAAAATTCCGGATGACGGAGAGGGTTATCTACCGAGGCTATTTTTAACAAACAAAGAGTCAGACTCCTGTTATTGAGGTGTTCGGACTTCAGACAGCGCCAAGAAGCCGAGTAGTGGCAGTTTGGAGAACTACCCCCACTGACTAACTCGGCCACCGCGGGAGACTCGGACTCGGACACATTGTCGGTTATTGAGGTGTTGTTTTCGGAGTGAGAATTTTGCCGGTTAATAGAGAATTCCAGATAGAAACATAAACATAGAAGATAGGAGCAGGAGTGGGCCATTCGGCCCCTCGAGCCTGCTCCGCCATTCAATGAGATCATGGCTGATCATCCAAACTCAGTACCCTGTCCCTGCTTTCTCCCCATATCCCTTGATCCCTTTAGCCTTAAGAAATATATCCAACTCCTTCTTGAATATATTTAATGTATTGGCCTCTACTGCCTTCTGTGTTAGAGAATTCCACAGGTTCACCATTCTCTGGGTGAAGAAATTCCTCCTCATTTCTGTCTTAAATGGCCTACCCCTTATCCTTAGACTGTGACCCCTGGTTCTGGACTCCCCGACCATCGGGAACATCCTTCCAGCATCTAGTCTGTCCAGTCCTGTCAGAATTTTATAAGTTTCAATGAGATCCCCTCTCATTCTTCTAAACTCCAGCAAGTACAAGCCCAATCGACCCAATCTCTCCTCATACGTCATTCCTGCCATCCCAGGTATCAGCCTGGCGAATCTTCGCTGAACTCCTTCCATGGCAAGAACATCCTTCCTCAGATAAGGCGACCAAAACTGCACACAATACTCAAGATGTGGTCTCACCAAGGCCCTGTACAACTGCAGCAAGATATCCTTGTTCCTGTACTCAAACCCTCTCGCTACGAAGGCCTTCTTAACCGCCTGCTGCACCTGCATGTTTACCTTCAGCGACTGGTGCACAAGGACACCCAGGTCTCGTTGCACTTCCCCTTCTCCCAATCTATTGCCATTCAGATAATAGTCTGCCTTCCTGTTTTTGCCACCAAAGTGGATAACCTCGCATTTATCCACATTATATTGCATCTGCCATGCTTTTGCCCAATGACCCAAAGATATTTAGGTGCCGTTTAAACGAGAGTTTCCTGTAGCTGGAGATCGTTATCCCAATTTCTTCCCATTTAGCTCACGGTCCAATTTTCCACGCGGGTTGTGAACTGGTGCCAGAAGTGCCCGCGGGCTTGCGGGTAATATTTTGACATTGGCACCCATTGACACGAGACATTCATGAGTTTTTGTGATGTTTATTTATGCTGTTTCAGCACCCAATGATCGAGGGATTGTGCCATTTATGAGACTGCACTTGAACAGCCCCGTAGTAAGATCTGTAACCGCATTATGTGGTGGTTTCTGAACCTGCTTCCTTTGTCTCGTTCCTGTTTGCGCCTAGATGGTTAGGAGGCTTTGGGGCCTCATCAATCAGCTGCCCAAAAACCGCACAGCGGAAAAATATGCCTCGTGTTTTGTAATCCACTGAAATGCACAGTCATCCGTGGCTCAGTGGGTAGCACACTCGCCTCTGAGTCAGAATAGTTGTGCGGTTCATAGTCCCACTCCAGGAACTTGAGCACAAAAGCTAAGCTGACACTCCCGTGCAGTACTGAGGGAGTGCTGCACTGTCGGAGGTGCCATCTTTTGGATGAGACATTAAACCGAGACATGGTCTGCCCTCTCAGGTGGACATAAAAGATCCCAAGGCACTATTTCAAAGAAGAGTTCGGGGAGTTATCCCCAGTGTCTTGGTCAATATTTATCCCTCAACCAACATAACAAAAACAGATTATCTGGTCATTTTCACAATGCTATTTGTGGGAGCTTGCTGTGCACAAATTGGCTGCTGCATTTCCCACATTACAACAGTGACTGCACTTCAAAAAGCACTTCATTGGCTGTAAGGCGCTTTGAGACGTCTGGTGGTCGTGAAAAGTGCTATAGAAATGCAAGTCTTTCTTTTAGGGTTAACCTTGACCCCTCGCGGCAGATATCAGGAAACTGTGAGCTCAAAACTTCCGGAAATATGTTCCCGATTGATGAAACGCCCCGGTTGGCAGTGGGCATTTGTCAAACTGAGTATGTTCTGCACCACAGAGTTGAACCACGTCATTGAAAGGGAAAAGACTAGGCCGTGCATCAATGGCGTTCCCACCCAACATCCGGCAGTGGAGTGGGAGCAGGACTTGGAGGCCATGTTGTGGAGAAGTTGTTTTCTGCTGAACCGGGGGAGGGAAAGTGGGGGACACAATTCCAAGATGAGGATACCATAAGCTAGAGTTACTAGGGGGAGACAGTGATCCTCATTGTGGCCATTTTCCGGATGGAAAACGGGGGCAAGAATGACCAATTTGTGGGCGCAATGTCTGGCACCTGATCTGCGCCTGCGTTACGGGTGCCAGAAAGTGGCCAACCCTCTAGTATTGTCCTGGAATCTCCAGGAATTGAAAATTAATCTCCTGGCCATTGCTGTGAGCAATCCAGGAGAAACATCACAGGAGCATTGAAAAATTATGCCTTTTTTTCATTTTCTTTGAACACTTTTGTTTGTTAGTTATAAAAATATTGGAGATGGGAAACAAAGGCTGTTTGACTGACAGTCAAGAATCATTCAATTGGGTAATGAAGAGTCTGTTCACAATCCAATTGGTGTAGGAAGGAGGGGCCCTGCGTGGATGGATGTTTTGGGTGACCAATGGCGGGAGCGGGGCAGTTGGAGGCAGTAAGTCATGTGATAACCTCCAAGAAGACAGTCAACCAGCATTGGCAACCCTAGGGAGTCAGCATATTGGCAGAGATGGATTTTCAGGCATCCCTGACAGCCACCTAATATAGGCCCCTTTAGTCCCTTTGCCTAACCAGCAGCCGCCAACATAAAGGTAAGATTAGTTCGATTATTTATCTTCATGCGGAGCCAGCAGCAGCTCCTCCCTCCTCCCGGCTCCAAGCAACTCCGGAGGTCCTGAGGCCTAATTCCCAGTGAGCTCCAGGCCTCCGAATTCTGGTGCGCGTCGCCTATTTTGGGTCCGAAAACGGACCAAAACTAATTTCCCAGCCATTGATTTGTGAAGAAAGTCCTGAGTCAGCAAGGGTGGAGGCAGATGATGTTGGTTCGAGTGAGTCCTGTACACGAACCTCAGTGACAGAGGGAGCCAATCAGGCTGACCAGTGTTTCCTCGCTAATACGTTCTTACAGAGTGTAAAGTTAGAAAAAGAAGTTGACGACAAGGCACTTGACTTGAAAAAAAAGCAACAATGAGGCAAAGTACATGGAAGGAAGAATTGAATAGAACCATAGATCAGTCATGAGAAATATTTAAGCAGGACGTAGAAAGGGTACAAATCAGGTGTAGAAGTGCCAGGCAATGACTATCTCTAACAAGCGAGAGTCCAACCACCTCCCCTTGACATTCAACGACATTACCATCGCCGAATCACCCACCATCAACATCCTGGGGGTCACCATTGACCAGAAACTGAACTGGACCAGCCACATAAATACTGTGGCAACAAGAGCAGGTCAGAGGTTGGGTATTCTGCGGCGAGTGTCTCACCTGCTGACTCCCCAAAGCCTTTCCACCATCTACAAGGCACAAGTCAGGAGTGTGATGGAATACTCTCCACTTGCCTGGATGAGTGCAGCTCCAACAACACTCAAGAAGCTCGACACCATCCAGGACAAAGCAGCCCGCTTGATTGGCACCCCATCCACCAACTAAAACATTCACTCCCTCCACCACCAGCGCACCGTGGCTGCAGTGTGTACCATCTACAAGATGCACTGCAGCAACTTGCCAAGGCTTCTTCGGCAGCACCTCCCAAACCCACGACCTCTTCCACCTAGAAGGACAAGGGCAGCAGGTGCATGGGAACAGCACCACCTCCAAGTTCCCCTCCAAGTCACACACCACCCTGACTTGGAAGTATATCGCCGATCCTTCATCGTCACTGGGTCAAAGTCCTGGAACTCCCTTCCTAACAGCACTGTGGGAGCACCTTCACCACACGGACTGCAGCGGTTCAAGAAGGTAGCTCACCACCACCTTCGCAAGGGCAACTAGGGATGGGCAATAAATGCTGGCCTTGTCAGCGACGCCCACACCCCAGGAACGAATTTAAAAAAATATTCCAGTAAGGAAAAAGGGAGTGTGTCAAAGGCTGAGGTTCGACGGATGAACAGGGAGATTGGATCGAATTTGAAACTAAAAAGAAACAGTTAGCGCTTACAGGGTAGATAAAAACGAAAACCATGCAAACAAAAGGGGGCATAAGTGGGTGTAGGAGGGAAAGTTAACAAAAAACTTAATAGGAAATGCTTTCTATAGGCGTATTAGTAGTAAGGGGATAGTTAAGGTAGGGTTAGAGATGAAGCTTGTCATAAAGGGTGAGGGAATGGCAAAGATACTAAATAAGTACTAGAGGAGAAATGAGAATTTTTTTCACACAGAGGATTGTTAAGATCTGGAATCAGATTCCATCGGAACTTTCAAAAGGCAATTACTTGTACTTGAAGAGGACTAATTTGCAGGGACTTGAGGAAAAAGATGGAGTGTGGGACTAAATTGGAGAGCTCTTTCAAAGAGCCGGCACGGGCTTGACGGGCCAAATGGCCTCCTTCTGTGCAGAAAGAAAAAAACGTACTTTGTCTCAATTTTCTCAGCGGGAGGTGGCTATTGGAATTGTCGAACTACCCCAGAGGTTGTGGTAGAAATGTTCAAAGAGAAACGGGACTAAATATGTTACTGAAACTGAAAGGTAGGGAAGTCACCAGGACTTGATGGTTTATATTTGAGGATCCCAAGGGAAGCTCGCAAAGAAACAAACGAGGCTGTGACGATAATCCATGCCAGAGGATTGGAGGGTGTTCAATTTGAAACCTCTCTTCAAAAACGAGACTGGGATAAGGCTGCACAGGGTAGGGCTGCACAGGGGGTGACCATCAGGCGGAGCAACAAAGGCAGGCAGGAAGTGCAGGGAACCCCTGCGGACATCCCCCTTTCAAACAAGTATACCAAGTTGGATACTGTTGAGGGGGATGACTTACCAGGGGAAGGCAGCAGCAGCCAGCTTCCTGGCACCAGGGAAGCTTCTGCTGCTCAGGAAGGGAGGAAAAAGAGTGGGAGAGCAATAGTGGTAGGGGATTCTATCGTAAGGGGAACAGATAGGCGTTTCTGTGGCCGCAAACGTGACTCCAGGATGGTTTGTTGCCTCCCTGGGGCCAGGGTCAGGGATGTCACTGAGCGGCTGCAGGGCATTCTTAAGGGGGAGGGTGAGCAGGCAGAGGTCGTGGTCCACATTGGGACCAATGACATAGGAAGGAAGGGACATGAGGTCCTGCATCAAGAATTTAGGGAGCTAGGTAACAGATTAAAGAGCAGGACCTCAAAGGTTGTAATCTCTGGATTACTCCCAGTGCCACGTGCTAGTGAGTATAGGAATGGGAGGATAGAGCAGATGAATGCGTGGCTAAGGAGTTGGTGTAGGGGGGAGGGTCTTACTTTCCTGGATCACTGGGCCTGCTTCTGGGAAAGGTGGGACTTGTACAAGTCGGACGGGTTGCACCTGAACCAGAGCGGGACAAATATCCTTGCGGGGAGGTTTGCTAGCACTGTTGGGGGGGGTTTATAGATACATAGATACATAGAAGATAGGAGCAGGAGTAGGCCATTCGGCCCTTCGTGCCTGCTCCGCCATTCAATGAGATCATGGCTGATCCTTTAATTCAGTATCCCGTCCCCGCCTTCTCTCCGTAACCCTTAACCCCTTTTGCCCGTAGAAATATATCTAATTCCCTCTTAAATATATTTAATGAGCTGGCGTACACTGCCCTCTGTGGCAATGAGTTCCACAGGTTCACCACTCTCTGAGTGAAGAAATTCCCCCTCATCTCTGTCCTAAATGGTTTAGCCCTTATCCTTAAATTATGTCCTCTAGTTCTGTTCTCACCCGCCAAGGGAAACATTCCTTCTGCATCCAGTCTGTCTAGACCTGTCAGAATTTTATACACTTCTATGAGGTCCCCTCTCAATCTTCTAAACTCCAGTGTGTACATCCCTAAACTACATAGTCTCTCCTCATAGGTCATTCCCGCCATTCCTGGTATCAGCCTGGTGAATCGCCGCTGCACCCCCTCCATGGCAAGAACATCCTTCCTCAGATGAGGCGACCAAAACTGTACACAGTACTCGAGGTGTGGTCTCACCAGTGCCCTGTACAGCTGCAGCAAGGTATCCCTGTTCCTGTATTCTAACCCTTTTGCTATGAAGGCCAGCATACCGTTTGCCTTCTTGACCGCCTGTTGCACCTGCATGCTCGCCTTCAGTGACTGGTGTACAAGAACACCCAGGTCTCTCTGTACTTCCCCCTCTCCCAATCTATTGCCATTTAAATAATAATTTGCCCTCCCGTTCCTGCACCCAAGGTGGATAACTTCGCACTTGTCCACATTATAGTGCATCTGCCATTTATCCGCCCAATCGCCCAGTCTGTCCAAATCGCTCTGGAGCTTCCTGGTCTCTTCCTCTGAGCCCACCCCCCCTCCTAGTTTAGTGTCGTCTGCAAATTTGGAAATGCTGCATCCGACTCCCTGATCCAGGTCATTAATGTAAATTGTGAACAGCTGGGGGCCCAGGACAGATCCCTGTGGTACCCCACTTGTTACTGCCTGCCATTCAGAAAATGAGCCGTTTATTCCAACTCTCTGTTTTCTATCTGACAGCCAGTTCCCTATCCACGCCAATACTTTCCCCTTTATCCCATGAGCCTCAATTTTCCATGCTAATCTTTTATGTGGGACCTTATCGAAGGCCTTTTGGAAGTCCAGGTACACCACATCTACTGGCTCTCCCCCATCTATTCTACCAGTTACTCCCTCAAAAAATTCCAATAGATTAGTCAAGCACGATTTACCCTTTGTAAATCCATGTTGACTCTGTCCTATCCTGTCCCCATTTGCTAAGTGCTCCGCTATTTCATCCTTAATGATGGACTCCAGCATTTTGCCCACAACTGATGTAAGGCTTACAGGTCTGTAATTACCTGCTTTTTCCCTACCCCCCTTTTTGAATAGTGGGGTAACGTTAGCTACCCTCCAATCCATGGGCACTGTTCCCGAGTCTAATGAATTCTGAAAAATCATCCTTAGTGCATCCGCTATCTCTAGGGCCACCTCCTTCAGTACCCTAGGATGCATGTTATCAGGCCCTGGGGATTTGTCCACCTTCAATCCCTTTAGCTTCCTTAACACCATATCCTTAGAGATATTGATTTGCGTCAGTTCCTCCTTTGCCAATGTCCCTATTTTTCCCGATATCCCAGGGAGGTTTTTTGTGTCTTCCTTCGTAAAGACTGACCCAAAGTATGCATTTAGTTGATCTGCCATTTCCTTATTTCCCATTATATATTCCCCCGTATCTGACTGCAATGGACCAACTTTGGTTTTCACCAGTCTTTTCCTTTTGATATACTTATAAAAGCTTTTGGAGTTAGTTTTTATATTTTCCGCCAGCTTGTTTTCGTAAGCTATTTTGCCCCTCTTGATTATGCCCTTTGCCCTCCTTTGCTCTATCTTAAACTGTTCCCAATCTTCCGCTCTGGCGCTTTTTTTGGCTATTTTATACGCCCTATCTTTGGATTTTATGCTGTCTCTAATTTCCCCTGTTATCCACGGTTGAGTCACCTTTTTAGATTTCCTTTTATGCCAGATTGGTATAAACAATTTTTGCAATTTTGTCATTCTATCTTTAAATGTTTGCCATTGTTTATCTACCTCCAGTCCTCCCAGGAACGTTGTCCAATCAGACCTACTCAGTTCCCGTCTCATGGCATCATAATTCCCCTTGTTTAAATTCAGGACCTTAGTCTCTGAGTCAATTTCTTCGCTCTCCATTTCGAGTGAGAAATCGATCATGTTATGATCGCTCTGACCCAAGGGTCCCCGTACAACAAGATTACTGATTAGTCCCTTCTCATTGCACAGTACCCAGTCCAATATAGCCTGTTCCCGAGTTGGTTCCTCGACATATTGATCCAGATAACCATCCCTTAAACACTCAAGGAATTCCTCCTCCTCATTATTTAAACTAACTTGGCAGGGGGATGGGATACAGAGGGGAGCTGAAATAGGGGGTGATGTGCTGCCAATTATAGAGAAAAAAACAAGTCAGCTTGGTAGACAGGGCAAACATATAAGGGCAAGGCTGGATGGCATCTATTTTAATGCAAGGAGTCTTGCAAATAAGGTGGATGAACTGAAGGTGTTGATAAACACATGGGAGTATGATATTGTTGCTATCACGGAGACATGGTTGAGGGAGGGGCAAGACTGGCAGCTCAATATTCCGGGGTACAGAATCTTCAGGCGAGACAGAGGGGGAGGTATAAGAGGAGGGGGTGTCGCAATATTAATTAAGGAGTCAATTACTGCAGTAAGGAGGGATGATATATTAGCAGGTTCCTCTAATGAGGCCATATGGGTGGAGCTTAAAAACAAAAAGGGGGCAAGCACTTTGCTGGGAGTGTACTATAGGCCTCCAAACAGTCAGGGGGAGATAGAGGAACAGATATGTAGGCAAATCTCAGAGAAATGTGCAAATAATAGGGTAATAATAATGGGGGATTTCAACTTCCCCAATATTAACTGGGATAGTCAGAGTGTGAAAGGCTCAGAGGGTGTAGAATTCTTAACGTGCATCCAGGAGAGCTTTTTGAGCCAGCATGTAGAAAGTCCTACAAGAGAGGGGGTGGTACTGGACCTAATTCTAGGGAATGTGGCTGGCCAAGTGGAAAAAGTGCTAGTAGGTGAGCACTTTGGTGACAGTGACCATAATATGGTAAGATTTAAGGTGGTCATGGAAAAGGACATGGATGGGCCGGAAATAAAGGTTCTAAATTGGGGGAAGGCCGATTTTAATAGGATAAGGCAGGATCTGGCCAAAATGGACTGGGATCAGCTACTTGTAGGAAAATCCGCATCGGAGCAATGGGAGGCTTTCAGAAGGGAGATTGAGATCATACAATGGCAACATGTTCCCGTAAAGGTCAAGGGTGGTTCCAAAAACCACAGGGAACCTTGGATGTCAGGGGATATACGAGAATGGATTAGGAAAAAAAGGAGGGCTTTTGGCAGATACAAAAGGCTAAAGACGGAGGAAGCCCTAGAGGAGTACAAAAAGTGCAGGGGGATACTTAAAAAAGAAATTCGGAGATCAAGGAGGGGCCATGAAATAACACTGGCGAGCAAAATAAAGGAAAATCCTAAGATGTTTTATAAGTATATTAAGGGTAAGAGGATAACTAGGGAAAAAATAGGGCCCATTAGGGACAAAAGTGGCAATCTGTGTGTGGAGCCGGAAGATGTAGGAGGGGTTCTAAATGAATTTTTTGCATCTGTTTTCACTATGGAGAAGGACGATGTAGACATAGAAATAGGGCGGGGGGACTGTGATATGCTCGAACATATTAACATCGAGAGGGAGGAGGTATTGGCGGTTTTAGCTGGCCTAAAAATGGATAAATCCCCAGGCCCGGATGAAATGTATCCCAGGCTGCTGTGTGAGGCAAAGGAAGAGATTGCGGGGGCTCTAACACATATATTCAGGACCTCTCTGGCCACAGGGGATGTGCCAGAGGACTGGAGAACCGCTAATGTAGTACCATTATTCAAGAAGGGAAGTAGGGAAAAACCGGGGAACTACAGGCCAGTGAGCCTAACATCAGTGGTAGGAAAATTATTGGAAAAAATTCTGAGGGACAAAATTTGTCTCCATTTGGAGAGGCAAGGATTAATCAGGGATAGTCAACATGGCTTTGTCAAGGGAAGATCATGTCTGACTAATTTGATTGAATTTTTTGAGGGGGGTGACTAGGTGTGTGGATGAGGGTAACGCAGTGGATGTGGTATACATGGATTTCAGTAAGGCCTTCGATAAAGTCCCGCACAGGAGACTGGTCAAGAAGGTAAGAGCCCATGGAATCCAGGGTGCCTTGGCACATTGGATACAAAACTGGCTTAGTGGCAGAAGGCAGAGGGTGATGGTCGAAGGTTGTTTTTGTGACTGGAAGCCTGTGGCCAGTGGGGTACCACAGGGATCGGTGCTGGGTCCCTTGCTGTTTGTGGTCTACATTAATGACTTGGATATGAATGTAAAAGGTATGATCAGTAAGTTCGCGGATGATACAAAAATTGGTAGGGTGGTAAATAGCGAGGAGGGTAGCCTCAGTCTGCAGGACGATATAGATGGGTTGGTCAGATGGGCGGAACAGTGGCAAATGGAATTTAACCCGGAAAAGTGCGAGGTGATGCACTTTGCGGGGACTAACAAGGCAAGGGAATACACAATGAATGGTAAGACCCTAGGCAAGACGGAGGGTCAGAGGGATCTGGGTGTGCAAGTACACAGATCCCTGAAGGCGGCGGAACAGGTGGATAAGGTGGTAAAAAAGGCATATGGGATACTTGCCTTCATTAGCCGAGGCATTGAATATAAGAGCAAGGAGGTTATGATGGAGCTGTATAAAACACTGGTTAGGCCACAGCTGGAATACTGCGTGCAGTTCTGGTCACCACACTACAGGAAGGATGTGATCGCGTTGGAGAGGGTGCAGAGGAGGTTCACCAGGATGTTACCAGGGCTGGAGCGCTTCAGCTATGAAGAGAGACTGGGCAGATTGGGTTTGTTTTCCTTGGAGCAGAGGAGGCTGAGGGGGGACATGATTGAGGTGTACAAAATTATGAGGGGTATAGATAGGATGGATGCTGAGGAGCTTTTTCCCTTGGTAGAGGGGTCAATAACTAGGGGGCATAGATTCAAGGTAAAGGGCGGCAGGTTTAGAGGGGATTTGAGAAAGAACTTTTTCACCCAGAGGGTGGTTGGAGTCTGGAACTCACTGCCTGAAAGGGTTGTGGAGGCAGAAACCCTCACAACATTCAAGAAGCATTTGGATGAGCACTTGAAATGCCACAGCATACAAGGCTACGGACCAAATGCTGGAATATGGGATTAGATTAGACAGGGCTTGATGGCCGGCGCGGACACGATGGGCCGAAGGGCCTCTATCCGTGCTGTATAACTCTATGACTCTATGACTCTATGACAATATGGTATTTATATAGCACTTTATCACATCCTCAGGATGTCTGAAGGCTCTTTGCAACCAATGAATTACTTTGGAAGTGCAGCCGCTGTTATGTAGGCAAGAAGGTCCCACAGAGAGAAAGAAAAGAAAAAAAAAGAACTTGCATTTATATAGTGCCTTTCATGACCTCAGGATATCCCAAAGCGCTTTACAGTCAATGAAGTACTTCTGGAGCACAATCACTGACTGCACACCTGACTTTGCAGTGCGCCCTCAGTACTGCACTGAAGTGGCAGCCTAGATTATGTGCTGAAGTCCTGGAGTGGGGCTTGAACCTTCTGGCTCCGAAGCGAGAGTGCTACCACTGAGCCAAGGCTGACACCTCCACAGCAAATTAATGGCCAGATAATCTCTTTTTGGTGGTGTTGGTTGAGGGATAAATATTGGCCAGGACACTGGGAGAACTCCCCTGCTCTTCTTCAAAATAGTGCCCTGGGATCTTTCATGTCGCCTGGAGCCGGCAGATGGGACCACGATTTAACATCTCGTCTGACGGACGGCACCTCCGACAGTGCAGCACTCCCTCAGTATTGCGCTGGAGTGTCAGCCTAGATTTTTGTACTCAAGTCTCTGTAGTGAGACTTGAACCCACAACCTTCTGACTCAGAGGTGAGAGTGTTATTAACTGGCTCAATTGGATAAGCCAGGAAATTATAGCCTAGTTCAGTCTTAGTTCAGTTGTTGGTAACTACTACAATACTTTTCTTTTATTTGTTACTGGGATGTGTGCGTCGCTGGCGAGACCAGCATTTATCGCCCATCCCTAGTTGCCCTTGAGAAGGTGGTGGTGAGCCGCCTTCTTGAACCGCTGCAGTCCGTGTGGTGAAGGTTCTCCCACAGTGCTGTTAGGTAGGGAGTTCCGGGATTTTGAACCAGCGACGATGAAGGATCGGCGATATATTTCCAAGTCAGGATGGTGTGTGACTTGGAGGGGAACTTGGAGGTGGTGGTGTTCCCATGTGCCTGCTGCCCTTGTCCTTCTAGGTGGAAGAGGTCGCGGGTTTGGGAGATGCTGCCGAAGAAGCCTTGGTGAGTTGCTGCAGTGCATCTTGTAGATGGTACACACTGCAGCCACGGTACGCCGGTGGTGGAGGGAGTGAATGTTTAAGGTGGTGGATGGGGTGCCCATCAAGCGGGCTGCTTTGTCCTGGATGGTGTCGAGCTTCTTGAGTGTTGTTGGAGCTGCACTCATCCAGGCAAGTGGAGAGTATTCCATCACACTCCTTACTTGTGCCTTGTAGATGGTGGAAAGGCTTTGGGGAGTCAGGAGGTGAGACACTCGCCACAGAATACCCAGCCTCTGACCTGCTACAGGATGAAATTACTAGACTTAGGGAAACGTGTTAATCAGGAAATCTAAAATGTAGGCCATGAGAGGATAGGTAAGAGAAATGCAGTGGATGAGATGGATCGGGAGTTACAAAAAGCATTCGCTATGGTACCACATGTGCCAAAGATGATGTAACATGGAGTGAAGGCGAATGTGGCTACATGGATAGAGATATGGTTGAAAGGCAGAAAGCAAATGGTCGGGGGTAAATGGAACTTTCTTGGACTGGAAAGATGTGATGTTCCACAGATCTGTGTTGGGACCGTTCTTATTTACTATACAGGTAAACAATCCGGATTTAGGAATCTGGGAAACAACATTGAAATTTGCTGCTGACACCAATTTTCTGTGCAAACTGTGATTGTGAAAGACTGCAGAAGGTCACAGAAAGATGAGCAGGGTGGGCAGATAAATGGCAGATACAGTTCAATGTCGCAAAATGGGGACGGCATGCATTTTGGAAGTAAGAATAAGGAAAGGAAATCCAGTTTAAATGGTGAGATTTCAAATGGAGTAGAGGAGCAGAGGGACCTTGGTGTGCTGATGCACAGCTTATTAAAGGTGGCAGTGCAAGTCAAGAGGGCCATAAAAAAGGCAAACCGAATCATAAGAACATAAGAACATAAGAAATAGGAGCAGGAGTCGGCCAATCGGCCCCTCGAGCCTGCTCCGCCATTCAATAAGATCATGGCTGATCTGATACTAACCGCCAATCCACTATCACAGAACCATCTCCTGAATCTAACAGAATTAGACACACGAAATAGGAGCAGGATCAGGCTACACGGCCCCTGGGCCCGCTCCGCTACCCACAGGGCCACGACCGATCCGAACCTAGACTCATGTCCAAATTCCTGCCCGCTCCCCGTAACCCTTAATTCCCTTTACTTCTAGGAAACTGTCTATTTCTGTTTTAAATTTATGTAATGATGTAGCTTCTACAGATTTTTGGGGCAGCATATTCCATGGACCTACCACCCTCTGAGTGAAGTAGTTCCTCCTCATCTCAGTTTTGAAAGAGCAGCCCCTTATTCTAAGACTATGCCCCCTAGTTCTAGTTTCACCCATCACCGGGAACATCTTCCCTGCATCCACCCGATCCAACTCCTTCACAATCTTATATGTTTCAATAAGATCGCCTCTCATTCTTCTGAACTCCAATGAGTAGAGTCCCAATCTACTCAACCTCTCCTCATATGTCCATCCCCTCATCCCCGGGATTAACCGAGTGAACATTCTTTGTACTGACTCGAGAGCAAGTATGTCCTTTCTTAAGTATGGACACCAAAACTGTACGCAGTATTCCAGGTGCGGTCTCACCAATACCTTGTACAACTGAAGCAATACCTCCCTATTTTTATATTCTATCCCCCTAGCAATGAAAGCCAACATTCCATTGGCCTTCTTAATCACTTGCTGCACCTGCATACTAACCTTTTGAGTTTCGTGCACCAGGACCCCCAGATCCCTTTGTACTTCAGTACTTTCCAGTTTCTTGCCATTAAGATAATAACTTGCTCTACGATTTTTCCTGCCAAAGTGCATAACCTCACACTTTCCCGTATTGTATTCCATCTGCCAAATCTCTGCCCACTTACTTAGCCTGTCTATGTCCCCTTGAAGGTTTTTTATGTCCTCCTCACTCACTACTTTCCCCCCCATCTTAGTATCATCTGCAAACTTTGATATGTTACACTCGGTCCCCTCCTCCAAATCGTTAATATAGGTTGTAAAGAGTTGGGGACCCAGCACTGACCCCTGTGGAACACCACTAATTACTGATTGCCAGTCTGAGAATGAACCATTTATCCCAACTCTCTGCCTTCTGTTAGATAGCCAATCCTCTATCCATGCCAGAATATTACCCCCAATCCCGTGATTTTTTATCTTAAGCAATAATCTTTTGTGTGGCACCTTGTCAAATGCCTTTTGGAAGTCTAAATACACTACGTCCACTGGTTCCCCTTTATCCACCCTATACGTTACTTCCTCAAAGAACTCCAGCAAATTTGTCAAACATGACTTCCCCTTCATAAAACCATGCTGACTTTGTCCTATTAAATTATGATTATCCAAATGTCCTGTTACTGTCTCCTTAATAATGGACTCCAAAATTTTACCTACTACAGATGTTAGGCTAACCGGTCTATAGTTTCCAGCCTTCTGTCTACTGCCCTTTTTAAATAAGGGTGTTACATTAGCAGTTTTCCAGTCTGCCGGGACCATTGCAGAGTCCAGGGAGCTTTGGAAAATTATTACCAATGCATCCACAATCCCTACCGCCACTTCCCTCAAGACCCTAGGATGTAAGCCATCAGGTCCAGGTGATTTATCCGCCTTGAGTCCCATTATTTTACCGAGTACCACTTCCTTAGTGATTTTGATCGTGTTTAGCTCCTCCCCCCCTTTAGCCCCCTGTTTGTGCAGTGTTGGGATATTCTTAGTGTCTTCTACTGTAAAGACTGATGTAAAATATTCATTCAGTGTTTTTGCCATCTCCATATTTCCCACCATTAATTTCCCGGTCTCATCCGCTAAGGGACCAACATTTACTTTAGCCACCCTTTTTCTTTTTATATAACTATAAAAACTCTTTCTATCTGTTTTTATATTTTTTGCTAATTTACTTTCATAATCTATCTTCCCTTTCTTAATCAATCTTTTTGTTATTTTTTGCTGTCTTTTAAAGTTTTCCCAATCCTCTATCCTCCCACTAGATTTGGCTACCTTATATGCCCTTGTTTTTAGTCGAATACTATCCTTAATTTCTTTACTTAGCCACGGATGGCTGTCTTTTCTTTTACACCCTTTTCTTCTCAGTGGAATATATATTTTTTGGAAGTTGTAAAATAACTCCTTAAATGTACACCACTGATCATGTATCGTCTTACCCTTTAATCTATTTTCCCAATCCACTCTACTCAATTCCGCTCTCATACCTTCATAGTCTCCTTTATTCAAGCTTAGCACGCTTGTTTGAGATCCAACCTTCTCACCCTCTAATTGAATATGGAATTCAACCATGTTATGGTCACTCATTCCAAGGGGATCCTTTACTAGGACATTTTTAATTAATCCTGTCTCGTTACACAGGACCAGATCTAAGGTTGCCTGCCCCCTGGTCGGTTCAGTTACATACTGCTCAAGAAACCCATCCCTAATACACTCAATGAACTCATCCTCAAGGCAGCCCTGCCCAATTTGATTTGTCCAATTAATATGATAGTTAAAATCCCCCATAATTATAGATGTTCCCTTATTACAAGCCTCAACTATTTCCTGATTGATACTCCGTCCAACAGAGTTGCCACAGTTCGGAGGCCTATAGACTATGCCCACTAGTGTTTTTTTCCCCTTATTATTCCTTACCTCCACCCAAACTGTTTCATTGTCCTGATCTTTTGACCCAATATCATTTCTCTGTATTACAGTGATTCCTTCCTTTATTAACATAGCCACCCCACCTCCCCTTCCTTCCTGCCTGTCCTTCCTGATCGTTAAATAACCTGGTATGTTTAATTCCCAGGCATTGTCACCCTGCAGCCATGTTTCTGTAATGGCCACAAGATCATACCTATATGTAGTTATTTGTGCCATTAACTCATCTATTTTGTTACGAATGCTACGTGCATTCAGATAGAGAACTTTCAAAGATGTTTTGTGACGCTTAGTTCCTGCTTTTGCCCTTTTTATTACTTTACCTTTTACTCCATACCTTCCTCAGATTTGTACGTACAGTCATAGGAGTAGATTTTTGTCTTCACCGCCAGGGCAGTAATCTGGTGGAGCAGATCGCCCGCCTTTTACAGAACTTGATGGGTTTTCAATCAGGCGGTTCTATAACAGGTAGGTGGAATATTATGTACAGTTTTGGTCACTTCAATATACAAAGGATATAAAAACAATGGAGAAGGTGCAGCGCAGATTCATAGAGTCATAGTCATAGAGTCATAGAGTTATACAGCACAGAAAGAGGCCCTTCGGCCCATCATGTCCGCGCCGGCCATCAAGCCCTGTCTATTCTAATCCCATTTTCCAGCACTTGGTCCATAGCCTTGTATGCTATGGCGTTTCAAGTGCTCATCTAAATGCTTCTTGAATGTTGTGAGGGTTCCTGCCTCTACCACCCTTTCAGGCAGTGAGTCCCAGATTCCAACCACCCTCTGGGTGAAAAAGTTTTTCCTCAAATCCCCTCTAAACCTCCTGCCCCTTATCTTGAAACTATGCCCCCTGGTTATTGACCCCTCTACTAAGGGGAAAAGTTCCTTTCTATCTACCCTATCTATGCCCCTCATCATTTTGTACACCTCAATCAGGTCCCCCCTCAGCCTTCTTTGCTCCAAGGAAAACAACCCCAGCCTGTCCAGTCTCTCTTCATAGCTGAAGCGCTCCAGCCCAGGTAACATCCTGGTGAATCTCCTCTGCACCCTCTCCAGTGCAATCACATCCTTCCTATAGTGTGTCGACCAGAACTGCACACAGTATTCCAGCTGTGGCCTAACTAGCGTTTTGTACAGCTCCATTATAACCTCCCTGCTCTTATATTCTATGCCTCAGCTAATGAAGGCAAGTATCCCATATGCCTTTTTAACCACCTTATCTACCTGTTCCGCTGCCTTCAGGGATCTATGTACATGCACATCAAGGTCCCTCTGATCCTCTGTCCTTCCTAGGGTCCTACCATTCATTGTGTATTCCCTTGCCTTGTTAGTCCTCCCAAAATGCATCACCTTACACTTTTCAGGGTTAAATTCCATTTGCCACTGTTCTGCCCATCTAACCAACCCATCTATATCGTCCTATAGCCTGAGGCTTCCCTCCCCGCTATTTACCACTCCACCAATTTTCGTGTCATCTGCGAACTTACTGATCATACCTCCTACATTCATATCTGAATCATTAATGTACACTACAAACAGCAAAGGACCCAGCACTGATCCCTGCGGTACACCACTGGACACAGGCTTCCAGTCACAAAAACAACCTTCGATCATCACCCTCTGCCTCCTGGCACTAAGCCAATTTTGGATCCAATGTGCCAAATTGCCCTGGATCCCATGGGCTCTTACCTTCTTGACCAGTCTCCCATGTGGGACTTTGTCAAAAGCCTTACTGAAGTCCATGTAGACTACATCATCCACACACCTAGTCACCCCTTTGAAAAATTCAATCAAATTGGTCAGACATGATCTGCCTCTGACAAAGCCATGCTGACTATCCTTGATTAATCCTTGCCTCTCCAAGTGGAGACTAATTCTGTCCCTCAGAATTTTTTCCAATAATTAGGATTCATTAGAATTTTTTCCAATAATTAGGATTCATTAGGATATTCCCAGGGATAATGGCTCAGTCATGAGGAGAAACTTGAGATGTTAGGGCTTTTATTCGCCAGAGCTGAGAAAGTTAAGGAGTGACCTGATAAGAGGTCTTCAAGATTATGAATAGTTATGATGAGGGAAATAGTGAGAGATTGTTTCCATTGGTTGGTGAGACGGGAACGTCAAGGAGCAAACTTAAGATAGTCCTAAAAAAATTAAAGGGCGGCTTAAACCAAAAAATGATTTGCACAGAGGGTGGTTTGAATGTGGAATTCTCTGCCACAAACTGCTGCTGAAAGAGAGTCCATAAGTTCTTTTTAAAGGGAATTAGATAGTTCCATGAAAAGCAGGAATATTAAATGGGATTGGGAGTAGACGAGGTGGCTTATGTGGAGAAAAACACCAGCACAGACCTGATGGTTCAAATGGCCTGGTTCTGTGTAACAAAGGCATGATTGCTCTTGGGCTCAATTAACATTTTTTTGAGGTGAAATTGGACGCCTTTGCGCCTCCCGTTGGGGGGCGCTAACGGGGCGCAAATGGCTTTGCACTGACACCGACTCCCACCATATTCGGCGGGAGTTTTGCGGCGGCGCTATGGCATTGCGCCCTGATCTCCTTCGCCCGGAGATCGTGACGTCATCGCCGTGCGCATCGCCCCGGTAGCGCCCCAGATCCGAAATTGACTTCTGCCCCCTGCGGCAGCGCCGGTCGAAAACACCGACAGCTGCAGGAGGTGTGCATCGGGCAGCTGGCCGCTTCGGGGGCAACGATTAAAGGCCAGGTGGCCGAGGTAAGTAAAAATAACTTTGCATTCCTGTTCTAGTTTTTTTGTGGGTTCCTGCCCGCGATCGATCAGCACTCTGCTGATCGCGTGGGATCGCGGCTGCCTTGGTGGTCCAGGTAGGTACTTTTTATATTGCAGAGCCTGCAGCGATGGAAGGAGCCTTTGAACGCGGCAGCGCTGCACGGCCCAGTGTGAAGCGCTGCTGAAGTCTCCACCCCGCTCTCCGACGTTAGCGCCCTAAGAAGGAAGTGGAGGGCTTGATTTAGCGCTCCACTTCCCTCTTGAGGCGCTAAAACTCAATTTCGCGGTCACCAGCGCTAAAGTTAGCGCCCAGGCGACGCTAGAGCCCCAAAATGGTCGATACCAAATTTTTCCCCCTTCTAAGATGCCTTTTAAGGTTTAAGTTTAGTGTCACCTATTCACTACTTCTTGATTTACCTAATCTTCTTTCCTACTTTTTTAACCTTGTGGGTGACCTCCATGAAAGGCTAGGTTTCTGAACCAAGATATTGATGCCTTTCTGCTGAAGTCTCCAGAGAACGTTGACTCCAATCCTTCAGTTCAAGTCAGGGCACGTTTTTCACCTTGTCAGACCATTAGTTATGGGATTTATAGCCTCACTCGCTATGTGATCTAAACCACCTCTAAGGGGACAGGAAAACAGGAGAAACCTACTTTGACTCACTTTATATAGACTAATAGTTGGCTGGCAGTCTATTAGGAGGCAATAGCACAGCTTGAAGGAGTTCTGAGGAAAGGTTGAAACCACCAAAGTGAAGATCAAGCAGTTAATAAAGCAACTGGGACCCTTGGGACTGGATTGCAGTCTATAACACACATGGCCAGACAGCTTTCCTTTTGTATACCTCCACTTTGCAAATCAGCTTCACAGATACACCGAGTCTCTCCAATATATTGTGTGAGTCTCCCAGGTCTTTGATCTGTTCTCACAGCCTCAGTGACTAATTAAAATGTGTAAAAATGAGCTTCCTTTTTGGTCTTGGAAGCGCAGCCTCATGAATAACACAGAATGTACAGCACAGAAACAGGCCATCCGGCCTAACTAGCCTGTGCTGGTGTTTATGCTCCACACGACTCTCCTCCCACTCCATCTACCTCATCTCAGCCTTTCAGCATATCTTTCTATTCCCCTTTCTCTCATGTACTCGTCTAGTTTCCTTTTGAAAGTATCTAAGCTATTCGCCTCAACCACCTCCTGTGGTAGAGTTCCACATTCTAACCACGTCCTAAGTTTCTCCTTATTTCTCTGTTGGATTTATTCGTAACCATCTTGTATTTATGGTCACTAGTGTTGACTTCTCCCACAAGTGGAAACATAGCTACTATGACCGGAAAGCCCTGCAGCGGGTAGTCAAAACTGCCCAACGCATTACCGGCACCCGGCTACCGACCATAGAGCACATATACCAGAAACGCTGTTTACGGAGGTCACGGTCCATCATCAAAGACCCTACCCACCCCAGCCACAGTCTGTTCGCCCTCCTGCCATCTGGGAGACGCTACAGGTGCATTCGCACCCGAACGACCAGATTTAGGAACAGCTTCTTTCCCAGGGCTGTCATCCTACTGAACTCCACAAATAAACTCTAAAGCCTGCACATCTGCCAATGCACTTTACTATGTTTATGTTAATGTATTACAAGCCAAATGTATGTTGAATGTTTAAATGTCTTAATCTAAATGTACACTCTCGGGAGCCGCAAGCCTACATTTCGTTGTACTGCACTTGTGCACTAACAATGACAATAAAAGTTGATTTGATTTGATTTGATTTTTGATTTTGATTTGATTCTCTCCGCATGAGAATGAATAAAAAAAGAAACATTATATAACGACATTGTTAACTGAATGGGGGAAAAGGTAACAGCAGAATATTACTTTAAATTAAACTACAAGGGCAGGACAGGGGGACATTAGTTGAAAGTGGTCCAAGGTGCATTTAAGAAAATCCCTCTGCACACAGGCGATTAGGAACAATTGGATGCTGCACTGGGAGGTGGGGTGACTAGATGGATGGATGAATGAATTTATCCTTCTCCATCATGTAGTCACCTCGGCCTGGAGGAGTCCGTGTTCCACGTTTACGTGGAGTGTGAGAGGTTGCAGCCCCTCTTCCACTATTTGAAGGGGCTGCTCCTTGATCTTTGGCTGCACTTCAGTCCCATGCTCCTGATCATGCTAGTGACTTTGTCATTTAAAGGTACTTTGCAACATTAAAGCACAATGGGGGTACGTTTCCACGCGGTGCGCTGCGCCACTGTTCCGCCAACGGAAAAAGATCTGCGCCCACTGGCGGCCAGGAGAAGTATTTACACGAGGGTTTCCTGGGTCGGCTCATTTGCATATCCATTGGAGTAGTGCTTGGCATAAGTCCCGTGTAAAATGAGTGCAATCTGCTGAAGTGCACGGAAATGAGAGTGCAGCCTTTACAAAGACAATTCAGCCTGCAGACTTCAGCAGCAGAATGGAGGACAACCAGGTAAGGAAGGAGCGGTGCTCAGCTCACTCACTTGACTCTCCGATAGCCTCACTGCATCTCTCGTCAATCTTTGTCTCATACTTTTCAAGAATGTCTACATAAGAATTCTTAGACAAGACCGAGGTCTAGTTCGCCTTCTGCCATCCTGGTCGTCCCCTGACACAACGATAATGAAGTTGTTGACTAATCATGGCAATCAATCTCTATCAATTAGTCTACAACAGACCCGAACATGACACTCCACTCTTGCTGTCGGAGCGGGTGAGGGCAGCAGCATATTGCCAGCATCAGGTTAGTGACTGAACACTTACACTGTCAACCTGGTATCACTGTGAAGGTCCATCCCCCTCTCTCTCGCTCTCTCTTCAATCCCGAGGAGACAATGCTCACCCATTTGTAGTTTGTACCCTCCTTTCCTGTAGATCCACCACAGCCACAAACGGTGCAGGAGGAGGAAGATGATAAAGAACAGAGTTGCAGCTACCTCCCTTGTGAACTATGATGATGATGAAGAGGGAGATAAAGGTGGCCTGAAGTCCACCATGAGTTTCTGCACAGACCTCCTGCCCTGTGTTCTTCTGCCCCAACTCCCGCCTGTTGTACTGTGGGAAACACAGCAGCCAATTTGCGCACAGCAAGGTTTCACAAGCAGCAATGTGATGAATGACCAGATAATCTGTTTTTCATTATAAATATAAATAAATATTGACTAAGACCAGGGATAACTCCCCTGCTCTTCTTCGAGATAGCGCCGTGGGATCTTTTACGTCCACCTGAGAGAGCAGACGGGGCCGTGGTTTAACGTCTCATCTGAAAGACAGCACCTCTGACAGTGCGGCACTCCCTCAGCACTGCACTGGAGTGTCAGCCTAGATTTTGTGCTCAAATCCCTGGAGTGGGTCCCCATTGGTCCTCTCTATGGTCTAGTAGAGGCATGTGTCTCCTTGTAGCACTCCTCTGCTGCCATTCGGGTCATTCTTAGTGGGATCATTACCCGTAGGAGCAGAGGGTAGGCTTCATCACTCAGAAGCCATCATTTGACCTGATTTTCGTCTGTAGGGAAGACGACATTTTGAAGGATGAATGCCTTGTGACAACTTCCAGCATATCTGCTGTTGACATACAAGATTCTCTGCATGTTGTCCCATAGATTTCAGGGAGTGGCAGCACTTCCTGTGGAGGGGGGTGTTCTGTGGGAGCCTGGAAAGTAACGTGGGTGTCATCGATTGCACCTTGGACTTGGGAAAGTGGGGCAATCACTGCAGTTGGCCTCAGTGGCCCTGGGCTGGGGAGAAGTAAATCAGGCAGGCTTCCCACTCCTGATCACTATACAGTGATCTCCCTGCAGGAGCGTGTGTGCTTGACACAGGGATATAAGAAACTGTAGGACCGATTAAGAGTTTACAGCCCATCTGATCAGTCCCAAACCCTCCTCAATTGCCCACTCCCTCTGAAATATGTCCAAATTTCCCTTCCACGTTTTCTCACTACCAGGCTCCCTTGGGCATTCTATTCCATATGCCCATCCTCGGTATAATTAAATCTAAACTGCCTGTGTCCCTTCCACCCCGCTAAACTGGAGCCCGTTTCGATAGCAAAATACCACGGATGCTGGAAATCCGAAATAACAACAGAAAACGCTGGAAAAACTCAGCAGGCCAGGCAACATCCGTGGAGAGAGAATCAGACTTAACGTTTCAGGTCGAAACCCTTCTTCAGAACTGAGAAAAAGGCAGGAAATGAAACAGATTAAAAAGCAAGTTTGGGGGCTGGGAAATGGGGGAGGGGATGAAAGAACAAAAGGGAAGGTCAGTGAGAGGTGAAGAGACATTAAGAGATATTCAAGGCAAGACGAGATGGTAATAGGACAGGTAAAGAGACAAAGGATGGCTCTAGATTAGGTGTGAAATGCGCTGGCAGAGTGAGAGACAGCTGCCATGTGGGACAGAGAAAAAAAGGAAAAGGCACAAACCAAAGGTGTGGATAAAAAATATATAACCCTGGTTCTGGCATTTGTGGCAATCTTAAGCATGTTTTCAGGGTTCCATTCATCGATTCCCTCGCAGAATGTTGAAAGGGGTTGGTGGGATATGGGGATGGGAGGGTAACCACTGACACGGACTGGTTGGGCCGAATGGCCTGTTTCCGTGTTGTGACTTCCATGTAGTGCGCTGCACTTATACGTAAAATGTTTCCTTGTTCGTTTATACTCCAAACCAGAGGAAGCTATCCGCTGCAGGTTTTTCTTCATGCAGACTGTGACAATGGGGCAGTAATTCCTCCCCAAACGCGTGAGTACGGAAGGGGTACTCACGCGTCTGGCCGGAGGAAATGCCGGTTTTCAGCATGCACAGCGCATGCGCTGAAAACCGGCATTTCCTCTCCTCTAACCCAAGAGGTGAAGAGGCTAGCGCTGTGCGCTGTAGGGGGCAGTGCGTGCGTCTTGGATTTCCTCTGTTTTGGGGGATTTGCGCATGTGTAAAGGCCTCCGGTCTTTACGCTTGTAAAAAGCACACGTAAGTATTTATTTTTACAGGTAAGTGGTGTTTTAGTGCATTTAGAATTTTTTTTCCACAGGTTTATTACTTTAAAAAATCTACAATAAGGTAAATTTCGTTTTAGACCCTTTTTATTAAAAATATATTTTTTTCAAAAAAAAAATTATTGTTTAAATTATTTTTAAAAACTTATTTATACTTAACTAGCTGGGGGAGCCCGGCTTTGCCAGGGCTGTTTTGGGCCGGGCGGTTTAAATCGAGTCCCAGGCTTTGGGGCCTGTCTGTCTGTCCCTGTGTGAATCTACTGCCGGGCAACATTTCTACCTTTTAATAGCTTCAAAGATGAAAGTGAAAGTACTTATAAAACGTTTTTGGTAAATGTTATGTTATTTTTAAAAGAGATACTAACTTTTTCGAAGCTGGATTAGCAGATTTTGACCTGGAAGTAGTGAAGCAATGGCTGCCCGATGCCTGAGTTGAAAAGCATTAGTCCCGCCCACAGACGCAACGATTGGCCAACCATCAGGCAACTGAACTGTAGGATTGGTCAATCGTGACGGCACAGGATTGGTCGACCTTGACGTCAGTCAATCAATGCTATTAGCAGATAATGAGTTTAATTTTGAAGGTTTTTTGCATAACGCGCGAACAATTTTAGTCCGACCGAAAAGTAAATACACTTATGACGGTTCTGGAATCGTCAGCTTTCTTTCGATGTAACGCACGTGCAGGTACGCTCTATAACTTTCGAGTTTATTCAAGACAGACAGACAGACAGAATGACAGATAGAAGTATCCTTTTATATATATAGATAGACTAGTTGGAGTGCCCGGCGGTGCCGAGGCTTTTTCGAGGGCATGTTGTTGTTGGAAGAGAGAGAGAGAGCGACTGGGGGGAAGAGAGAGAGCGACTGGGGGGGAAGAGAGAGAGCGACTGGGGGGAAGAGAGAGAGCGACTGGGGGGAAGAGAGAGAGCGACTGGGGGGGAAGAGAGAGAGCGACTGGGGGGGAAGAGAGAGAGCGACTGGGGGGAAGAGAGAGAGCGACTGGGGGGGAAGAGAGAGAGCGACTGGGGGGAAGAGAGAGAGCGACTGGGGGGAAGAGAGAGAGCGACTGGGGGGGAAGAGAGAGAGCGACTGGGGGGGAAGAGAGAGAGCGACTGGGGGGGAAGAGAGAGAGCGACTGGGGGGAAGAGAGAGAGCGACTGGGGGGAAGAGAGAGAGCGACTGGGGGGGAAGAGAGAGAGCGACTGGGGGGAAGAGAGAGAGCGACTGGAGGGGAAGAGAGAGAACGACTGGGGGGGAAGAGAGAGAGCGACTGGGG
>NW_028226351.1:0-47212 GCF_052327205.1 Somniosus microcephalus | reverse complement strand
TCTCTCTCTCAATCTCTCTACTCCATCTCTCTCTCTCTCACACTCCCAATCTCTCTCTCTCACTCTCAATCTCTCTCACTCACACACCCACCCCACTCACACTCACACACACCCACACTCCACACACTCACACACACCCACTCCACACACATCACACACCCACCCACACTCACACACACACTCCCACACTCACTCACACCCACCCACACACACACACCCACTCCACTCACACACACTCCCCACCCCACACTCACACCCTCACACACACAACCCACCTCTCACACACACACCCACACCCCCACACACACACACTCCCACCACTCACACTCACACTCCCAATCTCTCTCCCTCTCTCACACTCCCAATCTCTCTCTCTCTCTCTCACACTCCCAATCTCTCTCTCTCTCACACTCCCAATCTCTCTCTCTATCACACTCCCAATCTCCCTCTCTCTCACACTCCCAATCTCTCTCTCTCACACTCCCAATCTCTCTCTCTCTCACACTCCCAATCTCTCTCCCTCTCTCACACTCCCAATCTCTCTCTTTCTCTCTCACACTCCCAGTCTCTTTCTCTCACACTCCCAATCTCTCTCTCTCTCACACTCCCAATCTCTCTCTCTCTCACACTCCCAATCTCCCTCTCTCTCACACTCCCAATCTCTCTCTCTCACACTCCCAATCTCTCTCTCTCTCGCACTCCCAATTTCTCTCTCTCTCGCATTCCCAATCTCTCTCTCTCTCTCACTCCCAATCTCTCTCTCTCTCTCACACTCCCAATCTCTCGCTCTCTCACACTCCCAATCTCTCTCTCTCACACATTCCCAATCTCTCTCTCTCTCAATCCCAACCTCGCTCTCTCTCTCACACTCCCAATCTCTCTCTCTCACACTCCCAGTTTCTCTCTCTCACACTCCCAGTCTCTCTCTCTCTCACACTCCCAATCTCTCTCTCTCACACTCCCAATCTCTCTCTCACACACTCCCAATCTCTCTCTCTCTCACTCCCAGTCTCTCTCTCTCTCACAGTCCCAATCTCTCTCTCTCTCACACTCCCAATCTCTCTGTCTCTCACACTCCCAATCTCTCTCTCTCTCTCACACTCCCAATCTCTCTCTCTCTCACACTCCCAATCTCTCTCTCTCACACTCCCAATCTCTCTCTCTCTCACACTCCCAGTCTCTTTCTCTCACACTCCCAATCTCTCTCCCTCTCTCACACTCCCAATCTCTCTCTCTCTCTCTCACACTCCAAATCTCTCTCTCTCTCACACTCCCAATCTCTCTCTCTCTCACACTCCCAATCTCCCTCTCTCTCACACTCCCAATCTCTCTCTCTCACACTCCCAATCTCTCTCTCTCTCACACTCCCAATCTCTCTCTCTCTCGCACTCCCAATTTCTCTCTCTCTCGCACTCCCAATCTCTCTCTCTCTCTCACTCCGAATCTCTCTCTCTCTCTCACACTCCCAATCTCTCGCTCTCTCACACTCCCAATCTCTCTCTCTGTCACACTCCCAATCTCTCTCTCTCTCACACTCCCAATCTCTCTCTCTCACACTCCCAGTTTCTCTCTCTCACACTCCCAGTCTCTCTCTCTCTCACACTCCCAATCTCTCTCTCTCTCTCACACTCTCAGTCTCTCTCTCTCTCTCTCTCACACTCCAATCTCTCTCTCTCACACTCCCAATCTCTCTCTCTCACACTCCCAATCTCTCTCCCTCACACTCCCAATCTCTCTCTCTCTCACACACTCCCAATCTCTCTCTCTCACACTCCCAATCTCTCTCTCTCTCACACTCCCAATCTCTCTCTCTCTCACTCCCAGTCTCTCTCTCTCTCACACTCCCAACCTCTCTCTCTCTCACACTCCCAATCTCTCTGTCTCTCACACTCCCAATCTCTCTCTCTCTCTCTCACACTCCCAATCTCTCTCTCTCTCACACTCCCAATCTCTCTCACTCACACTCCCAATCTCTCTCTCTCTCACACTCCCAGTCTCTTTCTCTCACACTCCCAATCTCTCTCCCTCTCTCACACTCCCAATCTCTCTCTCTCTCTCTCACACTCCCAATCTCTCTCTCTCTCACACTCCCAATCTCTCTCTCTATCACACTCCCAATCTCCCTCTCTCTCACACTCCCAATCTCTCTCTCTCACACTCCCAATCTCTCTCTCTCTCACACTCCCAATCTCTCTCCCTCTCTCACACTCCCAATCTCTCTCTTTCTCTCTCACACTCCCAGTCTCTTTCTCTCACACTCCCAATCTCTCTCTCTCTCACACTCCCAATCTCTCTCTCTCTCACACTCCCAATCTCCCTCTCTCTCACACTCCCAATCTCTCTCTCTCACACTCCCAATCTCTCTCTCTCTCGCACTCCCAATTTCTCTCTCTCTCGTATTCCCAATCTCTCTCTCTCTCTCACTCCCAATCTCTCTCTCTCTCTCACACTCCCAATCTCTCGCTCTCTCACACTCCCAATCTCTCTCTCTCACACATTCCCAATCTCTCTCTCTCTCAATCCCAACCTCTCTCTCTCTCTCACACTCCCAATCAATTCAATTCAATTCAATTCAATTCAAATGCTTTATTGGCATGAAAGTTTACAGAGAACCATATTGCCAAAGCTTACATAGCAAAAAGGTACAGTTTTCCAACATTCTGTAGGTGTCAATCGATTTGACATTTGTTGGGTACATACAATATTACTTTTAAACAATATTAATTTTAAACAGTCTTTGTACTTCATTTGGTACGTTCAATATTAATTTTAAACAGTCTTAATTTTAGACAGTCCTCAGGTTGTGACATGTTGTTACATATTTGGCCCCAAGGTATTGTCTGTCTCCTTCTCCTAGGACTAATCTCAATTTTGACAGATCATCCAATTCCTTGAAATCTGGGGTTGTTTGGCTTAGCTTGTTGAATAATATGTTTCTTGATGTGTTGAATTTTTCACATTTTAGGAGGAAATGCATTTCTGTTTCAACCTCGCCAGCCAGACATTGATCGCATATTCTATTCTCTCTAGGCTGCCAGGATTTCTTGTATCTGCCTTTTTCAATTTCCAGTTGGTGGTCGCTTCGTCTGTACCTGGTGAGGGTCTGTCTCTGTTTTGTGTCTCTGATGGTCGTGAGGTAGTCTGCCAGTTTATATTCTCTTTTTAGGGCCCGGTAACATTCTAATCTGCTTTGGCTTTCGGTTATTTTGTTCCAATGTTCCAGGTAGGTTTCTTTGCATTTTTTAATGATTTGGTTCACTCGGATTGGTGTTTGGACGGCTGTGTTGGTCTGGGGCTGGTCAGGGTCTGGCTGAGTACTTAGTTTCAGTAGCAGCTGACTCAGGGGACTCTTTTCTGGGTTTAGCTCTTGGGTCTGAAAGGCTTTGAAATGAAGGGTGTCTGGGGAGCTAGATTTGAGGTGATTTAGGAAGTTTAGTGCTCGTTTTTGGATGTTTATTATCAGTGGGTATCTGCCTAGTTCGGCTCTGCATGCATTTGTTGGCGTTTTTCTTTGGGTGCGAAGGATGCTTCGGCAGAATTCTGCATGTAGGGCTTCTATTGTGTGTTTTTCCCATTTAGTGTAGCTTTGGTGATTTAGCGGGCCCCATACTTCACTACCGTACAGTGCAATGGGCAGGATTATGCTGTCAAATATTTTGAGCCAGATTTTGATTGGGATTTGGATGTTGTAGAATTTTCTTTTTATTGCATATAGGGCTCTTCGGGCTTTTTCTTTTAGTGCATTCACTGCTATGCTGAAGCTCCCTGATGCTGTAATAGTTAGACCAAGGTAGGTGTAGCTCATAGTGTGTCCTATAGTGGTATCACTGAGGGTAAACTGGTATTTGTTTTCCTGACATCTGGGTCTTTTTTGAAAAATCATGATGTTGGTTTTCTTTAGATTTACTGTTAGAGCCCAATTTTGGCAGTATTTGTCGAGTAGGTCTAGTTGTTGCTGTAATCCCTGTTCTGTGGGAGACAGCAGAACCAGGTCGTCCGCATAGAACAGGGACTTCACTTCTCCATCCAGGAGACGGAGACCTGGTGACTCGCTTTGCTCCAGCATGTCTGCTAATTCATTTATGTATATGTTGAACAGGGTCGGGCTCAAATTGCAGCCCTGCCGGACGCCTCTTCTTTGGGTGAAGAAATCGGTGCGTTTGTCTCCAATTTTGACCCCGCATTTGTTTTTCAGATACATTGATTTAATAAGGTCATAGACTTTGCCCCCTATTCCACACTGAAGAAGTTTATAATAGAGCCCTTCGTGCCATATAGAGTCAAAGGCTTTCTTGAAGTCGATGAAACAGGCGAATATTTTCCCATTTTTTGTTTGGTGTATATGTTTTTCAATGAGGGTGTGAAGGGTATAGATATGGTCGGCGGTGCGGTGTTTTGGAAGAAAGCCTATTTGTTTTTTTCTGAGGATATTATGTTTGTTAAGAAAATCAAGTAATCTACTATTTAGAATACTGCAGAATAACTTCCCTAGACAACTGTTGACACAGATGCCGCGGTAGTTATTTGGGTCTGATTTGTTTCCACTTTTATATATGGGGGAGATTAGTCCTTGGCACCAGATATCGGGAAAACAGCCTGAGCGTAATATGATGTTGAATAGTTTGAGTATCGCACCCTGCATCTCCATATTGCTGAACTTGAGCATTTCATTTTTGATGTTGTCTGGGCCACAGGCTTTCTTTAGGTGGAGAGATTTTGTTTTTGTGGCCAGTTCTTTCCATGTGATTGGGGAGTCTAGAGGGTTTTGGTTGTCTTTAATTGTTGCTTCTAATGTGTGGAGTTTTTCTGTGACCTGATGTTGACTTGGGTTTGTTTCGTTTATTGGGATGTCTTTGTAGAGGTTTTCAAAATGTGTTCTCCAGATGTCGCCATCTTGGATTGGTAATGCTTGCAATTGTGTTGTACTCAGGTTATTCCACATTACCCAGAATTGTTTTGGATTGGTGGAGTTTTCAATTTCTTCGAGTATTTTGTGGGTATAGTTTTGTGTTTTGTTCCTAATGGTGTGTTTATATCTTTTGAGGGTTTCATTGTATCTAGTACGTAGGTCCGGATTGTTTGGTTGCCGATGCTTTTGGTTTGATATTTTTCTCAGGTCTTTTCTGGCATTTTTGCATTCGTGGTCAAACCATTTCTTATTTTTATTTTGTCTTTTGTGACGCTTCCTCTTCTGTTTCACGAGGTCGGCTTTTACAGCTGCCTCATGGAAGATCATATTTATATCCTCTATGGCCGTGTTTACACCATCTCTGGTGATCTCATATAGATTTTCTTTAAATTTTGAAATTTTACTTGTGAGATCAGGTGAATTTAGTGCTGTGATGAATTTATCTCCACTGTCTGGGGCCCATCTGTATGTCTGGTTTATTTTATGTAGCTTACTGGGTTCCTTTTTTGTGTCTGTAGTTTGGGCAGAAAGTTTAAGGTACACATTTATTTGGTTATGGTCTGAGAGGGGGGATTGCTGCCTGACAGTGAATGCGTTGATATCGCAGGGGTCCAGGTCAGTGATTGTATAGTCCACCACACTAGACCCAAGAGTTGAGGAGTATGTGAGTCTCCCTAGGGAGTCCCCTCTGAACCTACCATTAACTATGTACAGGCCGAAGGCTCGGCAGAGTTGCACTACCTCCCTACCGCTTTTATTTATTTCACGATCAAGGTTGTTCCGATTTGCGATGGCTGGTGTGACATCTAAAGGGGTCTGGCCAAACACATGGTTGTTTCCCTGTGGGTCTATGAAGTCAGGTTCACAACCGGTCCTTGCATTTAGGTCCCCACATATTATCACCTTTCCTTGGGCCTGGAAATGGCTGATTTCCATGTGGAGAGTATCAAATAACTCCTCTTCGAAATATGGCGATTCTATTGGAGGTATGTAGATCGCACATAAGTAAACATCTTTTTTTGCTATTCCTATATTTTTATCTCGTTTTAGCCATACGTGTGATTTCCCCTGTTTTACCGGTGAGATGCGTTTGTCCAGTTCTCCCTTATACCACACCAATATTCCGCCGGAGGTTCTGCCCTTGCGTGTTTTAGTGTTCTTTACTGAGGGCACAATGATTTCATGGTACATTGGAGGACAGAGGGTCGGCACGTCCTTTTGGCACCATGTTTCTGTTAACACAATTATATCAATGTCTTTTATAGCTTTTAGGAATTCAGGGTCTGTACTCTTCATCCCAAAAGTTGAGGAGCGGAGGCCCTGGATATTCCAGCAGCTTTTGTGGAAAGAACGCATTTATATAGTTCAATAAAACGAAATAAAATGGACCTATTTTGTGGGATGAGTGTGGAAACACTATTTTCTATAATGCTAAATGATGATTTAGTATAAATTTCATGAGGCATGCACATATATCTATCTAATAATAGTAATAATACTGATAAGATAACAATAATGATAATGATAAATAACAATATTAATAATTTCTCCGGCTTTCTATCAGGCTGTTCAGCATCGTCATGATCTTTCTCAGTTCTTGGTCTACAGTCTGTGGTCTAGAGGGGGGTCTTGGGTCAGGTATAAAAGCACGGTTCTGTTGTTGGTTTTGTAAAGGGGGGTGGGGGACATTGGTGGTCCTGTTTGGGCTCCCAATGGTAGAGGGGGTGGGAGGGCTGCGTCTTTTGGCAGTGTTTATGAGGTTTCTTGCGAAGACCCACATCCGCTGTTTGAGTAGATGTATTTTGTCATAGAGGTCCCTTGTGTTGATGTTTGGATGATGGGCCAGGGAGACGTTGGGGAGGACAGAACATCTCGTGTCGATCTCCCTGTTGGTGTTGTGGATTATATAGGCTGGGGTGTCCTTTCTGGGCAGTAGTGTGGAGATCACGATCCGCGCCTCGGGGAATTCCCTGCTGGCCTTTTCTGCCATCCTGCTCACCGCCCTAGCCGTGCCTTCCTGTAGGGTGCGTAGGTCGTTCGTGCCTGTGTGGATCACAATCCATTTGGGGCTTCCAAGGGATTCTTTGTTCAGGATCTTCATTGCTTGGTCTGTGTTGCTGCACCATTTTTTCAGGACTTGATGGTCTGGGAACAGCCTCTGGGGGTCCAGAAACTTTCCGTTGGAGTCGGTCAGCAGGACCGCCTGAGGGGCTGGTTTTTCAGACTGGGTAACAGTAGTCTGGGTAGGACTCGCCTGGTGGCTGGTTGTTGGCTGGGTTTCTGGGATATGTTGTGTGGCAGGAGCGGGGTTTGGGGCTTTCGGTGTGTCATCGTTTGGGGGGGTATCTGTCAGTTTTTGTGTTCCTGTGTGTGAGGACTGGGTAGCAGTAGTCTGGGCATGACTCGACTGAGGGCTGGTTGGAGCGGGGTTTGTGGCTTTCGGTGTGTCTTCGTGTGGGGTGGCATCCGGCGGGTTCTGTGTCTTTGTGTGTGTTGTTTTTGTGTCCTCAGGTTTTTGGACCTTAAGAGGTTTGTGTTGCCTGCTGAGCCTTTCTACGGTCTCCTTCGTTTTGTTTTGTTGAGTACGGAGTTCTTTGATCTCATTTCTTTGCTCCTCTATGGTCTTTCTCAGCTTGTGGATGGTGGACTCGTGTTCCGTTTTTAGCTGTTTGAATTCCTCCTTCAAATTCTTGGCCAGTGTTTCTCTGTATTCGTTGAAATCAAGTTCTAGTTTGGCCAGATTCTCTTTCATCATTTTGTTTTCGTTGAGAGGTGTTGGGGGGGTGGAGATGGACAGGGAGGTGTTTTCCTCTGCTGGTCTCTCTTCTTCTTCCTCCACTTGGCTCTCATCATCCTCTGTTCGACTCTCTTTTGCTTCCTGTCCATTGGTCCTCTTTGTGTCTGCCTTAGTTTTCAACTGGGGGAATTCCTTTTCGAAGGAGTCCAGGTTTTCCACATTCCCCTGTATCATGATCTTTCTATTTTTGTTGTAGTAGCTTATGGTTAGCAGGGGGTCATCTTTATCTAGGTTTCCATCTTTACATATTTTCAGTCTGCCTCCACTGCCAATACCTTCACTGGAGACGTATGCGTAGTGTTTTTGTAAAGTCTCCTTCCAGGAGGTGACGTATTCGGTGTAGAATATGAGGTTGTTCTTCAGCTTAGTCCCTTTGTGTGTGGTATAGTCAACGTAGAGGATTTCTGGGTTATTTTTTAGTGTTGTGTACTTGTATTTTTCCTTTGCTTTATTTTTTGTGCATTGCTCAGGATATATCATTTCCCTGCTCATTGTAGTCGTTTGTTTTTTGTCTCAGATAGATAACTTTTTTTCTCTTTTTTGTGTCGTGTTCCACCTTAGCCCACTTTTAGGTCCAAAATTGGAAGTTTTTCAGGGGTTCATCTTTGATATAGCTGCTCTTAAAGGTTTATCTTTCTCTTTTTCTCACAGGCTCTTGGTTCGGGTAGTTTATCGTTTCTCTCGGGTTTCTATTCCTTTTCCTCGCGGGTTTGTTGTTCTTTTTTCAGGTTTTTTTTTTCGAGCTAAATTTAAATAAAATTAAACTTTTTCCGAACTAACTTTAACTAAAATGAAACTTAGGTAGAATTAGGTAAAACTTATTTCTCCGGCTTTTTTTTTTTTTCCTCTTCCGACTCTTTCACTCGCTCTCCGGGTCTCGGACCCGCTCTCTCTCTCCGTGCTCCAAACTCGTCCACTCTCCGTGCCCCGGACTCATTCGCCCTCCGCGCCCTGGGCGGATCTCCTCGCGTCGTGGTGTCGGTCTCAGGCCCCCGGGTTTTTTGACTCACCAGGCTGTTTTCTGCCCTGGTCTCCCGGTCTCCGTTCCCGCGGTCTCTGGGCCTCGCGGTCTCGGGTTCACCCTCCCCAGGTCTCTTACTCGTTTTCCCGGTTCGGGCCGCTCCTCCCGTTCTCCGACCTTGCGGTCTCGGGTTCACCCTCCCCAGGCCTCTTACTCGTTTTCCCGGTCTCGCGGTCTCGGGTTCGCCCTCCCCAGGCCTCTTAATCATTTTCCCGGTTCGGGCCGCTCCTCCCGGTCTCTGGGCCTCGCGTTCTCGGGTTCACCTTCCCCAGGCCTCTTATTTACTGTCCTGGTTCGGGCTGCTCCTCCCGGTCTCGCGGTTCAGGCCTCTGTTTCTCTCTCTCTCCAGCTTTTTCTCTCCAGCTGGTGTTTCCTCTCCTCGCTCTCTCGCTCCGTCTCTCTCTCTCTAGGTGCAGTTACCTCTCTTTGCTCCTTTTCTCCTTTCAGCCGTTTCCCTTCATTCAAATTTCGCGCTCTCAGCTCTCAGCTCCCAACGCTCTCTCCGGGCTTCTGCCCTGGTCCCAGCCCCTCGGCGCGGCTGTGCAGTCCCGGCCCGGCCCGGCTCGGTGTTTGTCCGAGTTTCTCCGACCCCGGAGTTTCTCGGGTTTCAGGCCCCGGGCTTGCTCGCTCTCCAGGCCCGACAGTCCCGACCCGATCCGGCACCCCTACCTCTCTCCTACTTTCTCTGTCTCTGTCTCTCTCGCTGTCTCTCTGAGTCTCTCTCTCTCTATCTCTCTCTGAGTCTCTCTCTCTCTCTGTCTCTCTCTCTCTCACACTCCCAATCTCTCTCTCTCTCACACTCCCAATCTCTCTGTCTCTCACACTCCCAATCTCTCTCTCTCTCACTCCCAGTCTCTCTCTCTCTCTCACACTCCCAATCTCTCTCTCTCTCACACTCCCAATCTCTCTGTCTCTCACACTCCCAATCTCTCTCTCTCTCTCTCACACTCCCAATCTCTCTCTCTCTCTCACACTCCCAGTCTCTCTCTCTCTCTCTCTCACTCCCAATCTCTCTCTCTCTCACTCTCCCAATCTCTCTCTCTCTCAAACTCCCAATCTCTCTGTCTCTCACACTCCTAGTCTCTCTCTCTCTCTCTCACTCCCAATCTCTCTCTCTCTCACACTCCCAATCTCTCTCCCTCTCACACTCCCATTCTCTCTCTCTCACACTCCCAATCTCTCTCTCTCTCTCTCTCACACTCCCAATCTCTCTCTCTCTCACACTCCCAATCTCTCTCTCTCACACTCCCAATCTCCCTCTCTCACACTCCCAATCTCTCTCTCTGTCACACTCCCAATCTCTCTCTCTCTCACACTCCCAATCTCTCTCTCTCACACTCCAATCTCTCTCTCTCTCACACTCCCAGTCTCTCTCTCTCACACTCCCAATCTCTCTCTCTCTCACACTCCCAATCTCTCTCTCTCTCACTCCCAGTCTCTCTCTCTCTCACACTCCCAACCTCTCTCTCTCTCACACTCCCAATCTCTCTCTCTCACACTCCCAATCTCTCTCTCTCGCACACTCCCAGTCTCTTTCTCTCACACTCCCAATCTCTCTCCCTCTCTCACACTCCCAATCTCTCTCTCTCTCTCTCACACTCCCAATCTCTCTCTCTCTCACACTCCCAATCTCTCTCTCTCTCACACTCCCAATCTCCCTCTCTCTCACACTCCCAATCTCTCTCTCTCACACTCCCAATCTCTCTCTCTCTCACACTCCCAATCTCTCTCTCTCTCGCACTCCCAATTTCTCTCTCTCTCGCACTCCCAATCTCTCTCTCTCTCTCACTCCCAATCTCTCTCTCTCTCTCACACTCCCAATCTCTCGCTCTCTCACACTCCCAATCTCTCTCTCTCACACATTCCCAATCTCTCTCTCTCTCAATCCCAACCTCTCTCTCTCTCTCACACTCCCAATCTCTCTCTCTCTCACACTCCCAATCTCTCTCTCTCATACACTCCCAATCTCTCTC
Organism: Somniosus microcephalus; assembly: GCF_052327205.1. NCBI lineage: Eukaryota > Metazoa > Chordata > Chondrichthyes > Squaliformes > Somniosidae > Somniosus > Somniosus microcephalus. The sequence goes on along the minus strand of NW_028226351.1, from coordinate 36,512 downwards.
TCTCACACTCCCAATCTCTCTCTCTCACACTCCCAATCTCTCTCTCTCTCACTCCTAATCTCTCTCTCTCTCACACTCCCAATCTCTCTCTCTCTCACACTCCCAATCTCTCTGTCTCTCACACTCCCAATCTCTCTCTCTCTCTCACACTCCCAATCTCTCTCTCTCTCTCACACTCCCAGTCTCTCTCTCTCTCTCAGTTCAAATGCTTTATTGGCATGAAAGTTTACAGAGAACCATATTGCCAAAGCTTACATAGCAAAAAGGTACAGTTTTCCAACATTCTGTAGGTGTCAATCGATTTGACATTTGTTGGGTATATACAATATTACTTTTAAACAATATTAATTTTAAACAGTCTTTCTACTTCATTTGGTACGTTCAATATTAATTTTAAACAGTCTTACTTTTAAACAGTCCTCAGGTTGTGACATGTTGTTACATATTTAGCCCCAAGGTATGGTCTGTCTCCTTCTCCTAGGACTAATCTCAATTTTGACAGATCATCCAATTCCTTGAAATCTGGGGTTGTTTGGCTTAGCTTGTTGAATAATATGTTTCTTGATGTGTTGAATTTTTCACATTTTAGGAGGAAATGCATTTCTGTTTCAACCTCGCCAGCCAGACATTGATCGCATATTCTATTCTCTCTAGGCTGCCAGGATTTCTTGTATCTGCCTTTTTCAATTTCCAGTTGGTGGTCGCTTAGTCTGTACCTGGTGAGGGTCTGTCTCTGTTTTGTGTCTCTGATGGTCGTGAGGTAGTCTGCCAGTTTATATTCTCTTTTTAGGGCCCGGTAACATTCTAATCTGCTTTGGCTTTCGGTTATTTTGTTCCAATGTTCCAGGTAGGTTTCTTTGCATTTTTTAATGATTTGGTTCACTCGGATTGGTGTTTGGACGGCTGTGTTGGTCTGGGGCTGGTCAGGGTCCGGCTGAGTACTTAGTTTCAGTAGCAGCTGACTCAGGGGACTCTTTTCTGGGTTTAGCTCTTGGGTCTGAAAGGCTTTGAAATGAAGGGTGTCTGGGGAGCTAGATTTGAGGTGGTTTAGGAAGTTTAGTGCTCGTTTTTGGATGTTTATTATCAGTGGGTATCTGCCTAGTTCGGCTCTGCATGCATTTGTTGGCGTTTTTCTTTGGGTGCGAAGGATGCTTCGGCAGAATTCTGCATGTAGGGCTTCTATTGTGTGTTTTTCCCATTTAGTGTAGCTTTGGTGATTTAGCGGGCCCCATACTTCACTACCGTACAGTGCAATGGGCAGGATTATGCTGTCAAAAATTTTGAGCCAGATTTTGATTGGGATTTGGATGTTGTAGAATTTTCTTTTTATTGCATATAGGGCTCTTCGGGCTTTTTCTTTTAGTGCATTCACTGCTATGCTGAAGCTCCCTGATGCTGTAATAGTTAGACCAAGGTAGGTGTAGCTCATAGTGTGTCCTATAGTGGTATCACTGAGGGTAAACTGGTATTTGTTTTCCTGACATCTGGGTCTTTTCTGAAAAATCATGATGTTGGTTTTCTTTAGATTTACTGTTAGAGCCCAATTTTGGCAGTATTTGTCGAGTAGGTCTAGTTGTTGCTGTAATCCCTGTTCTGTGGGAGACAGCAGAACCAGGTCGTCCACATAGAACAGGGACTTCACTTCTCCATCCAGGAGACGGAGACCTGGTGACTCGCTTTGCTCCAGCATATCTCTCTCACTCCCAATCTCTCTCTCTCTCACTCTCCCAATCTCTCTCTCTCTCACACTCCCAATCTCTCTCCCTCTCACACTCCCAATCTCTCTCTCTCACACTCCCAAACTCTCTCTCTCTCTCTCTCACACTCCCAATCTCTCTCTCTCTCACACTCCCAATCTCTCTCTCTCACACTCCCAATCTCCCTCTCTCACACTCCCAATCTCTCTCTCTGTCACACTCCCAATCTCTCTCTCTCTCACACTCCCAATCTCTCTCTCTCACACTCCCAGTTTCTCTCTCTCACACTCCCAGTCTCTCTCTCTCACACTCCCAATCTCTCTCTCTCTCTCACACTCTCAGTCTCTCTCTCTCTCTCTCTCTCTCTCTCACACTCCAATCTTTCTCTCTCTCACACTCCCAATCTCTCTCTCTCTCACACTCCCAATCTCTCTCCCTCACATTCCCAATCTCTCTCTCTCTCACACTCCCAATCTCTCTCACTCACACACTCCCAATCTCTCTCTCTCACACTCCCAATCTCTCTCTCTCTCACACTCCCAATCTCTCTCTCTCTCGCTCCCAGTCTCTCTCTCTCTCACACTCCCAATCTCTCTGTCTCTCACACTCCCAATCTCTCTCTCTCTCTCTCACACTCCCAATCTCTCTCTCTCTCACACTCCCAATCTCTCTCTCTCACACTCCCAATCTCTCTCTCTCACACTCCCAATCTCTCTCTCTCTCACACTCCTAATCTCTCTCTCTCTTACACTCCCAATCTCTCTCTCTCACACTCCCAGTTTCTCTCTCACACACTGCCAATCTCTCTCTCTCACACTCCCAATCTCCCTCTCTCACACTCCCAATCTCTCTCTCTCTCACACTCCCAATCTCTCTCTCTCACACACTCCCAATCTCTCTCTCTCACACTCCCAATCTCTCTCTCTCTCACACTCCCAATCTCTCTCTCTCTCACACTCCCAATCTCTCTCTCTCACACTCCCAATCTCTCTCTCTCTCGCACTCCCAATCTCTCTCTCTCTCGCACTCCCAATCTCTCTCTCTCTCGCACTCCCAATCTCTCTCTCTCTCTCACTCCCAATCTCTCTCTCTCTCTCACACTCCCAATCTCTCTCTCTCTCACACTCCCAATCTCTCTCTCTCACACACTTCCAATCTCTCTCTCTCTCACTCCCAATCTCTCTCTCTCTCTCACAATCCCAATCTCTCTCTCTCTCACACTCCCAATCTCTCTCTCTCACACACTCCCAATCTCTCTCTCTCACACTCCCAATCTCTCTCTCTCTCACACTCCCAATCTCTCTCTCTCTCACTCCCAGTCTCTCTCTCTCTCTCACTCCCAATCTCTCTCTCTCTCACACTCCCAATCTCTCTGTCTCTCACACTCCCAATCTCTCTCTCTCTCTCTCTCACACTCCCAATCTCTCTCTCTCTCACACTCCCAATCTCTCTCTCTCACACTCCCAATCTCTCGCTCTCTCACACTCCCACTCTCTCTCTCACACTCCCAATCTCTCTCTCTCTCACACTCCCAATCTCTCTCTCTCTCACACTCCCAATCTCTCTCTCTTTCACACTCCCAATCTCTCTCTCTCACACTCCCAGTTTCTCTCTCTCACACTCCCAGTCTCTCTCTCTCTCAAACTCCCAATCTCTCTCTCTCACACTCCCAATTTCTCTCTCACACACTCCCAATCTCTCTCTCTCTCACTCCCAGTCTCTCTCTCTCTCACAGTCCCAATCTCTCTCTCTCTCACACTCCCAATCTCTCTGTCTCTCACACTCCCAATCTCTCTCTCTCTCTCTCACACTCCCAATCTCTCTCTCTCTCACACTCCCAGTCTCTTTCTCTCAGACTCCCAATCTCTCTCCCTCTCTCACACTCCCAATCTCTCTCTCTCTCGCTCACACTCCCAATCTCTCTCTCTCTCACACTCCCAATCTCTCTCTCTCTCACACTCCCAATCTCCCTCTCTCTCACACTCCCAATCTCTCTCACTCACACTCCCAATCTCTCTCTCTCTCACACTCCCAATCTCTCTCTCTCTCGCACTCCCAATTTCTCTCTCTCTCGCACTCCCAATCTCTCTCTCTCTCACACTCCCAATCTCTCTCTCTCTCACACTCCCAATCTCTCTGTCTCTCACACTCCCAATCTCTCTCTCTCTCTCACACTCCCAATCTCTCTCTCTCTCTCACACTCCCAGTCTCTCTCTCTCTCTCAGTTCAAATGCTTTATTGGCATGAAAGTTTACAGAGAACCATATTGCCAAAGCTTACATAGCAAAAAGGTACAGTTTTCCAACATTCTGTAGGTGTCAATCGATTTGACATTTGTTGGGTATATACAATATTACTTTTAAACAATATTAATTTTAAACAGTCTTTCTACTTCATTTGGTACGTTCAATATTAATTTTAAACAGTCTTACTTTTAAACAGTCCTCAGGTTGTGACATGTTGTTACATATTTAGCCCCAAGGTATGGTCTGTCTCCTTCTCCTAGGACTAATCTCAATTTTGACAGATCATCCAATTCCTTGAAATCTGGGGTTGTTTGGCTTAGCTTGTTGAATAATATGTTTCTTGATGTGTTGAATTTTTCACATTTTAGGAGGAAATGCATTTCTGTTTCAACCTCGCCAGCCAGACATTGATCGCATATTCTATTCTCTCTAGGCTGCCAGGATTTCTTGTATCTGCCTTTTTCAATTTCCAGTTGGTGGTCGCTTAGTCTGTACCTGGTGAGGGTCTGTCTCTGTTTTGTGTCTCTGATGGTCGTGAGGTAGTCTGCCAGTTTATATTCTCTTTTTAGGGCCCGGTAACATTCTAATCTGCTTTGGCTTTCGGTTATTTTGTTCCAATGTTCCAGGTAGGTTTCTTTGCATTTTTTAATGATTTGGTTCACTCGGATTGGTGTTTGGACGGCTGTGTTGGTCTGGGGCTGGTCAGGGTCCGGCTGAGTACTTAGTTTCAGTAGCAGCTGACTCAGGGGACTCTTTTCTGGGTTTAGCTCTTGGGTCTGAAAGGCTTTGAAATGAAGGGTGTCTGGGGAGCTAGATTTGAGGTGGTTTAGGAAGTTTAGTGCTCGTTTTTGGATGTTTATTATCAGTGGGTATCTGCCTAGTTCGGCTCTGCATGCATTTGTTGGCGTTTTTCTTTGGGTGCGAAGGATGCTTCGGCAGAATTCTGCATGTAGGGCTTCTATTGTGTGTTTTTCCCATTTAGTGTAGCTTTGGTGATTTAGCGGGCCCCATACTTCACTACCGTACAGTGCAATGGGCAGGATTATGCTGTCAAAAATTTTGAGCCAGATTTTGATTGGGATTTGGATGTTGTAGAATTTTCTTTTTATTGCATATAGGGCTCTTCGGGCTTTTTCTTTTAGTGCATTCACTGCTATGCTGAAGCTCCCTGATGCTGTAATAGTTAGACCAAGGTAGGTGTAGCTCATAGTGTGTCCTATAGTGGTATCACTGAGGGTAAACTGGTATTTGTTTTCCTGACATCTGGGTCTTTTCTGAAAAATCATGATGTTGGTTTTCTTTAGATTTACTGTTAGAGCCCAATTTTGGCAGTATTTGTCGAGTAGGTCTAGTTGTTGCTGTAATCCCTGTTCTGTGGGAGACAGCAGAACCAGGTCGTCCACATAGAACAGGGACTTCACTTCTCCATCCAGGAGACGGAGACCTGGTGACTCGCTTTGCTCCAGCATATCTCTCTCACTCCCAATCTCTCTCTCTCTCACTCTCCCAATCTCTCTCTCTCTCACACTCCCAATCTCTCTCCCTCTCACACTCCCAATCTCTCTCTCTCACACTCCCAAACTCTCTCTCTCTCTCTCTCACACTCCCAATCTCTCTCTCTCTCACACTCCCAATCTCTCTCTCTCACACTCCCAATCTCCCTCTCTCACACTCCCAATCTCTCTCTCTGTCACACTCCCAATCTCTCTCTCTCTCACACTCCCAATCTCTCTCTCTCACACTCCCAGTTTCTCTCTCTCACACTCCCAGTCTCTCTCTCTCACACTCCCAATCTCTCTCTCTCTCTCACACTCTCAGTCTCTCTCTCTCTCTCTCTCTCTCTCTCACACTCCAATCTTTCTCTCTCTCACACTCCCAATCTCTCTCTCTCTCACACTCCCAATCTCTCTCCCTCACATTCCCAATCTCTCTCTCTCTCACACTCCCAATCTCTCTCACTCACACACTCCCAATCTCTCTCTCTCACACTCCCAATCTCTCTCTCTCTCACACTCCCAATCTCTCTCTCTCTCGCTCCCAGTCTCTCTCTCTCTCACACTCCCAATCTCTCTGTCTCTCACACTCCCAATCTCTCTCTCTCTCTCTCACACTCCCAATCTCTCTCTCTCTCACACTCCCAATCTCTCTCTCTCACACTCCCAATCTCTCTCTCTCACACTCCCAATCTCTCTCTCTCTCACACTCCTAATCTCTCTCTCTCTTACACTCCCAATCTCTCTCTCTCACACTCCCAGTTTCTCTCTCACACACTGCCAATCTCTCTCTCTCACACTCCCAATCTCCCTCTCTCACACTCCCAATCTCTCTCTCTCTCACACTCCCAATCTCTCTCTCTCACACACTCCCAATCTCTCTCTCTCACACTCCCAATCTCTCTCTCTCTCACACTCCCAATCTCTCTCTCTCTCACACTCCCAATCTCTCTCTCTCACACTCCCAATCTCTCTCTCTCTCGCACTCCCAATCTCTCTCTCTCTCGCACTCCCAATCTCTCTCTCTCTCGCACTCCCAATCTCTCTCTCTCTCTCACTCCCAATCTCTCTCTCTCTCTCACACTCCCAATCTCTCTCTCTCTCACACTCCCAATCTCTCTCTCTCACACACTTCCAATCTCTCTCTCTCTCACTCCCAATCTCTCTCTCTCTCTCACAATCCCAATCTCTCTCTCTCTCACACTCCCAATCTCTCTCTCTCACACACTCCCAATCTCTCTCTCTCACACTCCCAATCTCTCTCTCTCTCACACTCCCAATCTCTCTCTCTCTCACTCCCAGTCTCTCTCTCTCTCTCACTCCCAATCTCTCTCTCTCTCACACTCCCAATCTCTCTGTCTCTCACACTCCCAATCTCTCTCTCTCTCTCTCTCACACTCCCAATCTCTCTCTCTCTCACACTCCCAATCTCTCTCTCTCACACTCCCAATCTCTCGCTCTCTCACACTCCCACTCTCTCTCTCACACTCCCAATCTCTCTCTCTCTCACACTCCCAATCTCTCTCTCTCTCACACTCCCAATCTCTCTCTCTTTCACACTCCCAATCTCTCTCTCTCACACTCCCAGTTTCTCTCTCTCACACTCCAGTCTCTCTCTCTCTCAAACTCCCAATCTCTCTCTCTCACACTCCCAATTTCTCTCTCACACACTCCCAATCTCTCTCTCTCTCACTCCCAGTCTCTCTCTCTCTCACAGTCCCAATCTCTCTCTCTCTCACACTCCCAATCTCTCTGTCTCTCACACTCCCAATCTCTCTCTCTCTCTCTCACACTCCCAATCTCTCTCTCTCTCACACTCCCAGTCTCTTTCTCTCAGACTCCCAATCTCTCTCCCTCTCTCACACTCCCAATCTCTCTCTCTCTCGCTCACACTCCCAATCTCTCTCTCTCTCACACTCCCAATCTCTCTCTCTCTCACACTCCCAATCTCCCTCTCTCTCACACTCCCAATCTCTCTCACTCACACTCCCAATCTCTCTCTCTCTCACACTCCCAATCTCTCTCTCTCTCGCACTCCCAATTTCTCTCTCTCTCGCACTCCCAATCTCTCTCTCTCTCACACTCCCAATCTCTCGCTCTCTCACACTCCCAATCTCTCTCTCTCACACATTGCCAATCTCTCTCTCTCAATCCCAACCTCTCTCTCTCTCTCACACTCCCAATCTCTCTCTCTCTCACACTCCCAATCTCTCTCTCCCATACACTCCCAATCTCTCTCTCTCACACTCCCAATCTCTCTCTCTCTCACACTCCCAATCTCTCTGTCTCTCACACTCCTAGTCTCTCTCTCTCTCTCTCACTCCCAATCTCTCTCTCTCTCACACTCCCAATCTCTCTCCCCCTCACACTCCCAATCTCTCTCTCTCACACTCCCAATCTCTCTCTCTCTCTCTCTCACACTCCCAATCTCTCTCTCTCTCACACTCCCAATCTCTCTCTCTCGCACTCCCAATCTCCCTCTCTCACACTCCCAATCTCTCTCTCTGTCACACTCCCAATCTCTCTCTCTCTCACGCTCCCAATCTCTCTCTCTCACACTCCCAGTTTCTCTCTCTCACACTCCCAGTTTCTCTCTCTCACACTCCCAGTCTCTCTCTCTCTCACACTCCCAATCTCTCTCTCTCTCTCACACTCTCAGTCTCTCTCTCTCTCTCTCTCTCTCACACTCCCAATCTCTCTCTCTCTCACACTCCCAATCTCTCTCCCTCACACTCCCAATCTCTCTCTCTCTCACACTCCCAATCTCTCTCTCTCACACACTCCCAATCTCTCTCTCTCACACTCCCAATCTCTCTCTCTCTCACACTCCCAATCTCTCTCTCTCTCACTCCCAGTCTCTCTCTCTCTCACACTCCCAACCTCTCTCTCTCTCACACTCCCAATCTCTCTGTCTCTCACACTCCCAATCTCTCTCTCTCTCTCACACTCCCAATCTCTCTCTCTCTCACTCCCAATCTCCCTCTCTCACACTCCCAATCTCTCTCTCTCTCACACTCCTAATCTCTCTCTCTCTTACACTCCTAATCTCTCTCTCTCACACTCCCAGTTTCTCTCTCACACACTGCCAATCTCTCTCTCTCACACTCCCAATCTCCCTCTCTCACACTCCCAATCTCTCTCTCTCTCACACTCCCAATCTCTCTCTCTCACACACTCCCAATCTCTCTCTCTCACACTCCCAATCTCTCTCTCTCTCACACTCCCAATCTCTCTCTCTCTCACACTCCCAATCTCTCTCTCTCACACTCCCAATCTCTCTCTCTCTCGCACTCCCAATCTCTCTCTCTCTCGCACTCCCAATCTCTCTCTCTCTCTCACTCCCAATCTCTCTCTCTCTCTCACACTCCCAATCTCTCTCTCTCTCACACTCCCAATCTCTCTCTCTCACACACTTCCAATCTCTCTCTCTCTCACTCCCAATCTCTCTCTCTCTCTCACAATCCCAATCTCTCTCTCTCTCACACTCCCAATCTCTCTCTCTCACACACTCCCAATCTCTCTCTCTCACACTCCCAATCTCTCTCTCTCTCACACTCCCAATCTCTCTCTCTCTCACTCCCAGTCTCTCTCTCTCTCACACTCCCAATCTCTCTCTCTCTCACACTCCCAATCTCTCTCTCTCTCACACTCCCAATCTCTCTCTCTCACACTCCCAATCTCTCGCTCTCTCACACTCCCACTCTCTCTCTCACACTCCCAATCTCTCTCTCTCTCACACTCCCAATCTCTCTCTCTCTCACACTCCCAATCTCTCTCTCTCTCACACTCCCAATCTCTCTCTCTCACACTCCCAGTTTCTCTCTCTCACACTCACAGTCTCTCTCTCTCTCAAACTCCCAATCTCTCTCTCTCACACTCCCAATCTCTCTCTCACACACTCCCAATCTCTCTCTCTCTCACTCCCAGTCTCTCTCTCTCTCACAGTCCCAATCTCTCTCTCTCACACTCCCAATCTCTCTGTCTCTCACACTCCCAATCTCTCTCTCTCTCTCTCACACTCCCAATGTCTCTCTCTCTCACACTCCCAATCTCTCTCTCTCACACTCCCAATCTCTCTCTCTCTCACACTCCCAGTCTCTTTCTCTCACACTCCCAATCTCTCTCCCTCTCTCACACTCCCAATCTCTCTCTCTCTCTCACACACTCCCAATCTCTCTCTCTCTCACACTCCCAATCTCTCTCTCTCTCACACTCCCAATCTCCCTCTCTCTCACACTCCCAATCTCTCTCTCTCACACTCCCAATCTCTCTCTCTCTCACACTCCCAATCTCTCTCTCTCTCGCACTCCCAATTTCTCTCTCTCTCGCACTCCCAATCTCTCTCTCTCTCTCACTCCCAATCTCTCTCTCTCTCTCACACTCCCAATCTCTCGCTCTCTCACACTCCCAATCTCTCTCTCTCACACATTCCCAATCTCTCTCTCTCTCAATCCCAACCTCTCTCTCTCTCTCACACTCCCAATCTCTCTCTCTCTCACACTCCCAATCTCTCTCTCCCATACACTCCCAATCTCTCTCTCTCACACTCCCAATCTCTCTCTCTCTCACACTCCCAATCTCTCTCTCTCTCACTCCCAGTCTCTCTCTCTCTCACACTCCCAATCTCTCTCTCTCTCACACTCCCAATCTCTCTCTCTCACACTCCCAATCTCTCGCTCTCTCACACTCCCACTCTCTCTCTCACACTCCCAATCTCTCTCTCTCTCACACTCCCAATCTCTCTCTCTCTCACACTCCCAATCTCTCTCTCTTTCACACTCCCAATCTCTCTCTCTCACACTCCCAGTTTCTCTCTCTCACACTCCCAGTCTCTCTCTCTCTCAAACTCCCAATCTCTCTCTCTCACACTCCCAATTTCTCTCTCACACACTCCCAATCTCTCTCTCTCTCACTCCCAGTCTCTCTCTCTCTCACAGTCCCAATCTCTCTCTCTCTCACACTCCCAATCTCTCTGTCTCTCACACTCCCAATCTCTCTCTCTCTCTCTCACACTCCCAATCTCTCTCTCTCTCACACTCCCAGTCTCTTTCTCTCAGACTCCCAATCTCTCTCCCTCTCTCACACTCCCAATCTCTCTCTCTCTCGCTCACACTCCCAATCTCTCTCTCTCTCACACTCCCAATCTCTCTCTCTCTCACACTCCCAATCTCCCTCTCTCTCACACTCCCAATCTCTCTCACTCACACTCCCAATCTCTCTCTCTCTCACACTCCCAATCTCTCTCTCTCTCGCACTCCCAATTTCTCTCTCTCTCGCACTCCCAATCTCTCTCTCTCTCACACTCCCAATCTCTCGCTCTCTCACACTCCCAATCTCTCTCTCTCACACATTGCCAATCTCTCTCTCTCAATCCCAACCTCTCTCTCTCTCTCACACTCCCAATCTCTCTCTCTCTCACACTCCCAATCTCTCTCTCCCATACACTCCCAATCTCTCTCTCTCACACTCCCAATCTCTCTCTCTCTCACACTCCCAATCTCTCTGTCTCTCACACTCCTAGTCTCTCTCTCTCTCTCTCACTCCCAATCTCTCTCTCTCTCACACTCCCAATCTCTCTCCCCCTCACACTCCCAATCTCTCTCTCTCACACTCCCAATCTCTCTCTCTCTCTCTCTCACACTCCCAATCTCTCTCTCTCTCACACTCCCAATCTCTCTCTCTCGCACTCCCAATCTCCCTCTCTCACACTCCCAATCTCTCTCTCTGTCACACTCCCAATCTCTCTCTCTCTCACACTCCCAATCTCTCTCTCTCACACTCCCAGTTTCTCTCTCTCACACTCCCAGTTTCTCTCTCTCACACTCCCAGTCCAATTCCAATTCCAATTAAAATGCTTTATTGGCATGAAAGTTTACAGAGAACCATATTGCCAAAGCTTACATAGCAAAAAGGTACAGTTTTCCAACATTCTGTAGGTGTCAATCGATTTGACATTTGTTGGGTACATACAATATTACTTTTAAACAATATTAATTTTAAACAGTCTTTGTACTTCATTTGGTACGTTCAATATTAATTTTAAACAGTCTTAATTTTAAACAGTCCTCAGGTTGTGACATGTTGTTACATATTTGGCCCCAAGGTATGGTCTGTCTCCTTCTCCTAGGACTAATCTCAATTTTGACAGATCATCCAATTCCTTGAAATCTGGGGTTGTTTGGCTTAGCTTGTTGAATAATATGTTTCTTGATGTGTTGAATTTTTCGCATTTTAGGAGGAAATGCATTTCTGTTTCAACCTCGCCAGCCAGACATTGATCGCATATTCTATTCTCTCTAGGCTGCCAGGATTTCTTGTATCTGCCTTTTTCAATTTCCAGTTGGTGGTCGCTTAGTCTGTACCTGGTGAGGGTCTGTCTCTGTTTTGTGTCTCTGATGGTCGTGAGGTAGTCTGCCAGTTTATATTCTCTTTTTAGGGCCCGGTAACATTCTAATCTGCTTTGGCTTTCGGTTATTTTGTTCCAATGTTCCAGGTAGGTTTCTTTGCATTTTTTAATGATTTGGTTCACTCGGATTGGTGTTTGGGCGGCTGTGTTGGTCTGGGGCTGGTCAGGGTCCGGCTGAGTACTTAGTTTCCGTAGCAGCTGACTCAGGGGACTCTTTTCTGGGTTTAGCTCTTGGGTCTGAAAGGCTTTGAAATGAAGGGTGTCTGGGGAGCTAGATTTGAGGTGATTTAGGAAGTTTAGTGCTCGTTTTTGGATGTTTATTATCAGTGGGTATCTGCCTAGTTCGGCTCTGCATGCATTTGTTGGCGTTTTCCTTTGGGTGCGAAGGATGCTTCGGCAGAATTCTGCATGTAGGGCTTCTATTGTATGTTTTTCCCATTTAGTGTAGCTTTGGTGATTTAGCGGGCCCCATACTTCACTACCGTACAGTGCAATGGGCAGGATTATGCTGTTAAATATTTTGAGCCAGATTTTGATTGGGATTTGGATGTTGTAGAATTTTCTTTTTATTGCATATAGGGCTCTTCGGGCTTTTTCTTTTAGTGCATTCACTGCTATGCTGAAGCTCCCTGATGCTGTAATAGTTAGACCAAGGTAGGTGTAGCTCATAGTGTGTCCTATAGTGATATCACTGAGGGTAAATTGGTATTTGTTTTCCTGACATCTGGGCCTTTTTTGAAAAATCATGATGTTGGTTTTCTTTAGATTTACTGTTAGAGCCCAATTTTGGCAGTATTTGTCGAGTAGGTCTAGTTGTTGCTGTAATCCCTGTTCTGTGGGAGGGGAGACAGCAGAACCAGGTCGTCCGCATAGAACAGGGATTTCACTTCTCCATCTAGGAGACGGAGACCTGGTGACTCGCTTTGCTCCAGCATGTCTGCTAATTCATTTATGTATATGTTGAACAGGGTCGGGCTCAAATTGCAGCCCTGCCGGACGCCTCTTCTCTGGGTGAAGAAATCGGTGCGTTTGTCTCCAATTTTGACCCCGCATTTGTTTTTCAGATACATTGATTTAATAAGGTCATAGACTTTGCCCCCTATTCCACATTGAAGAAGTTTATAATAGAGCCCTTCGTGCCATATAGAGTCAAAGGCTTTCTTGAAGTCGATGAAACAGGCGAATATTTTCCCATTTTTTGTTTGGTGTATATGTTTTTCAATGAGGGTGTGAAGGGTATAGATATGGTCGGCGGTGCGGTGTTTTGGAAGAAAGCCTATTTGGTTTTTTCTGAGGATATTATGTTTGTTAAGAAAATCAAGTAATCTACTATTTAGAATACTGCAGAATAACTTCCCTAGACAACTGTTGACACAGATGCCGCGGTAGTTATTTGGGTCTGATTTGTTTCCGCTTTTATATATGGGGGAGATTAGTCCTTGGCACCAGATATCGGGAAAACAGCCTGAACGTAATATGATGTTGAATAATTTGAGTACCGCACCCTGCATCTCCATATTGCTGAACTTGAGCATTTCATTTTTGATGTTGTCTGGGCCACAGGCTTTCTTTAGGTGGAGAGATTTTGTTTTTGTGGCCATTTCTTTCCATGTGATTGGGGAGTCTAGAGGGTTTTGGTTGTCTTTGATTGTTGCTTCTAATGTGTGGAGTTTTTCTGTGACCTGATGTTGACTTGGGTTTGTTTCGTTTATTGGGATGTCTTTGTAGAGGTTTTCAAAATGTGTTCTCCAGATGTCGCCATCTTGGATTGGTAATGCTTGCAATTGTGTTGTACTCAGGTTATTCCACATTTCCCAGAATTGTTTTGGGTTGGTGGAGTTTTCAATTTCTTCTAGTATTTTGTGGGTATAGTTTTGTGTTTTGTTCCTAATGGTGTGTTTATATCTTTTGAGGGTTTCATTGTATCTAGTACGTAGGTCCGGATTGTTTGGTTGGCGATGCTTTTGGTTTGATATTTTTCTCAGGTCTTTTCTGGCATTTTTGCATTCGTGGTCAAACCATTTCTTATTTTTATTTTGTCTTTTGTGACTCTTCCTCTTCTGTTTCACGAGGTCGGCTTTTACAGCTGCCTCATGAAAGATCATATTTATATCCTCTATGGCCATGTTTACCCCATCTCTGGTGATCTCATATAGATTTTCTTTAAATTTTGAAATTTTACTTGTGAGATCAGGTGAATTTAGTGCTGTGATGAATTTATCTCCACTGTCTGGGGCCCATCTGTATGTCTGGTTTATTTTATGTAGCTTACTGGGTTCCTTTTTTGTGTCTGTAGTTTGGGCAGAAAGTTTAAGGTACACATTTATTTGGTTATGGTCTGAGAGGGGGGATTGCTGCCTGACAGTGAATGCGTTGATATCGCAGGGGTCCAGGTCAGTGATTGTATAATCCACCACACTAGACCCAAGAGTTGAGGAATATGTGAGTCTCCCTAAGGAGTCCCCTCTGAACCTACCGTTAACTATGTACAGGCCTAAGGCTCGGCAGAGTTGCACTACCTCCCTACCGCTTTTATTTATTTCACAATCGAGGTTGTTTCGGTTTGCGATGGCTGGTGTGACATATAGAGGGGTCTGGCCAAACACATGGTTGTTGCCCTGTGGGTCTATGAAGTCAGGTTCACATCCTGTCCTTGCATTTAGGTCCCCACATAGTAGCACCTTTCCTTGGGCCTGGAAATGGCTGATTTCCATGTGGAGAGTGTCAAATATCTCCTCTTCAAAATATGGCGATTCTATTGGAGGTATGTAGATCGCACATAAGTAAACATCGTTTTTTACTATTCCTATATTTTTATCTAATTTTAGCCATACGTGTGATTTTCCCTGTTTTATCGGTGAGATGTGTTTGTTCAGTTCTCCTTTATACCACACCAGGATTCCCCCGGAGGTTCTGCCCTTGCGTGTCTTAATGTTCTTTACTGAAGGCACAATAATTTCATGGTACATTGGGGGACAGTGGGTCGGCATGTCCTTTTGGCACCATGTTTCTGTTAACACAATTATATCAATGTCTTTTATAGCTTTTAGGAATTCAGGGTCTGTACTCTTCATCCCAAAAGTTGAGGAGCGGAGGCCCTGGATATTCCAGCAGCTTATGTGGAAAGAACGCATTTATCTAGTTCAATAACTCTCTCTCTCTCACACTCCCAATCTCTCTCTCTCTCTCACACTCTCAGTCTCTCTCTCTCTCTCTCTCTCTGCTCTCACACTCCCAATCTCTCTCTCTCTCACACTCCCAATCTCTCTCCCTCACACTCCCAATCTCTCTCTCTCTCACACTCCCAATCTCTCTCTCTCTCACTCCAGTCTCTCTCTCTCTCACACTCCCAACCTCTCTCTCTCTCACACTCCCAATCTCTCTGTCTCTCACACTCCCAATCTCTCTCTCTCTCTCACACTCCCAATCTCTCTCTCTCTCACTCCCAATCTCCCTCTCTCACACTCCCAATCTCTCTCTCTCTCACACTCCTAATCCAATTATTCCAATTATTCCAATTAAAATGCTTTATTGGCATGAAAGTTTACAGAGAACCATATTGCCAAAGCTTACATAGCAAAAAGGTACAGTTTTCCAACATAATCTCTCTCTCTCTTACACTCCTAATCTCTCTCTCTCACACTCCCAGTTTCTCTCTCACACACTGCCAATCTCTCTCTCTCACACTCCCAATCTCCCTCTCTCACACTCCAATCTCTCTCTCTCACACTCCCAATCTCTCTCTCTCACACACTCCCAATCTCTCTCTCTCACACTCCCAATCTCTCTCTCTCTCACACTCCCAATCTCTCTCTCTCTCACACTCCCAATCTCTCTCTCTCTCGCACTCCCAATCTCTCTCTCTCTCTCACTCCCAATCTCTCTCTCTCTCTCACACTCCCAATCTCTCTCTCTCTCACACTCCCAATCTCTCTCTCTCTCTCACAATCCCAATCTCTCTCTCTCTCACACTCCCAATCTCTCTCTCTCACACACTCCCAATCTCTCTCTCTCACACTCCCAATCTCTCTCTCTCACACTCCCAATCTCTCTCTCTCTCACTCCCAGTCTCTCTCTCTCTCACACTCCCAATCTCTCTCTCTCTCACACTCCCAATCTCTCTCTCTCACACTCCCAATCTCTCTCTCTCACACTCCCAATCTCTCGCTCTCTCACACTCCCACTCTCTCTCTCACACTCCCAATCTCTCTCTCTCTCACACTCCCAATCTCTCTCTCTCTCACACTCCCAATCTCTCTCTCTCTCACACTCCCAATCTCTCTCTCTCACACTCCCAGTTTCTCTCTCTCACACTCACAGTCTCTCTCTCTCTCAAACTCCCAATCTCTCTCTCTCACACTCCCAATCTCTCTCTCACACACTCCCAATCTCTCTCTCTCTCACTCCCAGTCTCTCTCTCTCTCACAGTCCCAATCTCTCTCTCTCACACTCCCAATCTCTCTGTCTCTCACACTCCCAATCTCTCTCTCTCTCTCTCACACTCCCAATCTCTCTCTCTCTCACACTCCCAATCTCTCTCTCTCACACTCCCAATTTCTCTCTCTCTCACACTCCCAGTCTCTTTCTCTCACACTCCCAATCTCTCTCCCTCTCTCACACTCCCAATCTCTCTCTCTCTCTCACACACTCCCAATCTCTCTCTCTCTCACACTCCCAATCTCTCTCTCTCTCACACTCCCAATCTCCCTCTCTCTCACACTCCCAATCTCTCTCTCTCACACTCCCAATCTCTCTCTCTCTCACACTCCCAATCTCTCTCTCTCTCGCACTCCCAATTTCTCTCTCTCTCGCACTCCCAATCTCTCTCTCTCTCTCACTCCCAATCTCTCTCTCTCCTCTCACACTCCCAATCTCTCGCTCTCTCACACTCCCAATCTCTCTCTCTCACACATTCCCAATCTCTCTCTCTCTCAATCCCAACCTCTCTCTCTCTCTCACACTCCCAATCTCTCTCTCTCTCACACTCCCAAACTCTCTCTCCCATACACTCCCAATCTCTCTCTCTCACACTCCCAATCTCTCTCTCTCTCACACTCCCAATCTCTCTCTCTCTCACTCCCAGTCTCTCTCTCTCTCACACTCCCAATCTCTCTCTCTCTCACACTTCCAATCTCTCTGTCTCTCACACTCCCAATCTCTCTCTCTCTCTCTCACACTCCCAATCTCTCTCTCTCTCACACTCCCAGTCTCTCTCTCTCTCTCTCTCACTCCCAATCTCTCTCTCTCTCACTCTCCCAATCTCTCTCTCTCTCACACTCCCAATCTCTCTGTCTCTCACACTCCTAGTCTCTCTCTCTCTCTCTCACTCCCAATCTCTCACTCTCTCACACTCCCAATCTCACTCCCTCTCACACTCCCAATCTCTCTCTCTCACACTCCCAATCTCTCTCTCTCTCTCTCTCACACTCCCAATCTCTCTCTCTCTCACACTCCCAATCTCTCTCTCTCACACTCCCAATCTCCCTCTCTCACACTCCCAATCTCTCTCTCTGTCACACTCCCAATCTCTCTCTCTCTCACACTCCCAATCTCTCTCTCTCACACTCCCAGTTTCTCTCTCTCACACTCCCAGTCTCTCTCTCTCTCACACTCCCAATCTCTCTCTCTCTCTCACACTCTCAGTCTCTCTCTCTCTCTCTCTCTCTCACACTCCAATCTCTCTCTCTCTCACACTCCCAATCTCTCTCTCTTTCACACTCCCAATCTCTCTCCCTCACACTCCCAATCTCTCTCTCTCTCACACTCCCAATCTCTCTCTCTCACACACTCCCAATCTCTCTCTCTCACACTCCCAATCTCTCTCTCTCTCACACTCCCAATCTCTCTCTCTCTCACTCCCAGTCTCTCTCTCTCTCACACTCCCAACCTCTCTCTCTCTCACACTCCCAATCTCTCTGTCTCTCACACTCCCAATCTCTCTCTCTCTCTCTCACACTCACAATCTCTCTCTCTCTCACACTCCCAATCTCTCTCTCTCACACTCCCAATCTCTCTCTCTCTCACACTCCCAGTCTCTTTCTCTCACACTCCCAATCTCTCTCCCTCTCTCACACTCCCAATCTCTCTCTCTCTCACACTCCCAATCTCTCTCTCTCTCACACTCCCAATCTCCCTCTCTCTCACACTCCCAATCTCTCTCTCTCACACTCCCAATCTCTCTCTCTCTCACACTCCCAATCTCTCTCTCTGTCGCACTCCCAATTTCTCTCTCTCGCACTCCCAATCTCTCTCTCTCTCTCACTCCCAATCTCTCTCTCTCTCTCACACTCCCAATCTCTCGCTCTCTCACACTCCCAATCTCTCTCTCTCACACATTCCCAATCTCTCTCTCTCTCAATCCCAACCTCTCTCTCTCTCACACTCCCAATCTCTCTCTCTCTCACACTCCCAATCTCTCTCTCTCATACACTCCCAATCTCTCTCTCTCACACTCCCAATCTCTCTCTCTCTCACACTCCCAATCTCTCTCTCTCTCACTCCCAGTCTCTCTCTCTCTCACACTCCCAATCTCTCTCTCTCTCACACTCCCAATCTCTCTGTCTCTCACACTCCCATATCTCTCTCTCTCTCTCACACTCCCAATCTCTCTCTCTCTCTCGCACTCCCAGTCTCTCTCTCTCTCTCTCTCACTCCCAATCTCTCTCTCTCTCAGTCTCCCAATCTCTCTCTCTCTCACACTCCCAATCTCTCTGTCTCTCACACTCCTAGTCTCTCTCTCTCTCTCTCTCACTCCCAATCTCTCTCTCTCTCACACTCCCAATCTCTCTCCCTCTCACACTCCCAATCTCTCTCTCTCACACTCCCAATCACTCTCTCTCTCTCTCACACTCCCAATCTCTCTCTCTCTCCCACTCCCAATCTCTCTCTCTCACACTCCCAATCTCCCTCTCTCACACTCCCAATCTCTCTCTCTGTCACACTCCCAATCTCTCTCTCTCTCACACTCCCAATCTCTCTCTCTCACACTCCCAGTTTCTCTCTCTCACACTCCCAGTCTCTCTCTCTCTCACACTCCCAATCTCTCTCTCTCTCTCACACTCTCAGTCTCTCTCTCTCTCTCTCTCTCTCACACTCCAATCTCTCTCTCTCTCACACTCCCAATCTCTCTCTCTCTCACACTCCCAATCTCTCTCCCTCACACTCCCAATCTCTCTCTCTCTCACACTCCCAATCTCTCTCTCTCACACTCCCAGTTTCTCTCTCTCACACTCCCAGTCTCTCTCTCTCTCAAACTCCCAAGCTCTCTCTCTCACACTCCCAATCTCTCTCTCACACACTCCCAATCTCTCTCTCTCTCACTCCCAGTCTCTCTCTCTCACAGTCCCAATCTCTCTCTCTCTCACACTCCCAATCTCTCTGTCTCTCACACTCCCAATCTCTCTCTCTCTCACACTCCCAATCTCTCTCTCTTTCACACTCCCAATCTCTCTCCCTCACACTCCCAATCTCTCTCTCTCTCACACTCCCAATCTCTCTCTCTTTCACACTCCCAATCTCTCTCCCTCACACTCCCAATCTCTCTCTCTCTCACACTCCCAATCTCTCTCTCTCACACACTCCCAATCTCTCTCTCTCACACTCCCAATCTCTCTCTCTCTCACACTCCCAATCTCTCTCTCTCTCACTCCCAGTCTCTCTCTCTCTCACACTCCCAACCTCTCTCTCTCTCACACTCCCAATCTCTCTGTCTCTCACACTCCCAATCTCTCTCTCTCTCTCTCACACTCCCAATCTCTCTCTCTCTCACACTCCCAATCTCTCTCTCTCACACTCCCAATCTCTCTCTCTCTCACACTCCCAGTCTCTTTCTCTCACTCTCCCAATCTCTCTCCCTCTCTCACACTCCCAATCTCTCTCTCTCTCTCACACTCCCAATCGCTCTCTCTGTCACACTCCCAATCTCTCTCTCTCTCACACTCCCAATCTCCCTCTCTCTCACACTCCCAATCTCTCTCTCTCACACTCCCAATCTCTCTCTCTCTCACACTCCCAATCTCTCTCTCTGTCGCACTCCCAATTTCTCTCTCTCGCACTCCCAATCTCTCTCTCTCTCTCACTCCCAATCTCTCTCTCTCTCTCACACTCCCAATCTCTCGCTCTCTCACACTCCCAATCTCTCTCTCTCACACATTCCCAATCTCTCTCTCTCTCAATCCCAACCTCTCTCTCTCTCACACTCCCAATCTCTCTCTCTCTCACTCCCAATCTCTCTCTCTCATACACTCCCAATCTCTCTCTCTCACACTCCCAATCTCTCTCTCTCTCACTCCCAGTCTCTCTCTCTCTCACACTCCCAATCTCTCTCTCTCTCACACTCCCAATCTCTCTGTCTCTCACACTCCCAATCTCTCTCTCTCTCTCACACTCCCAATCTCTCTCTCTCTCTCGCACTCCCAGTCTCTCTCTCTCTCTCTCTCACTCCCAATCTCTCTCTCTCTCACTCTCCCAATCTCTCTCTCTCTCACACTCCCAATCTCTCTGTCTCTCACACTCCTAGTCTCTCTCTCTCTCTCTCTCACTCCCAATCTCTCTCTCTCTCACACTCCCAATCTCTCTCCCTCTCACACTCCCAATCTCTCTCTCTCACACTCCCAATCACTCTCTCTCTCTCACACTCCCAATCTCTCTCTCTCTCCCACTCCCAATCTCTCTCTCTCACACTCCCAATCTCCCTCTCTCACACTCCCAATCTCTCTCTCTGTCACACTCCCAATCTCTCTCTCTCTCACACTCCCAATCTCTCTCTCTCACACTCCCAGTTTCTCTCTCTCACACTCCCAGTCTCTCTCTCTCTCACACTCCCAATCTCTCTCTCTCTCTCACACTCTCATTCTCTCTCTCTCTCTCTCTCTCTCACACTCCAATCTCTCTCTCTCTCACACTCCCAATCTCTCTCTCTCTCACACTCCCAATCTCTCTCCCTCACACTCCCAATCTCTCTCTCTCTCACACTCCCAATCTCTCTCCCTCTCACACTCCCAATCTCTCTCTCTCACACTCCCAATCACTCTCTCTCTCTCACACTCCCAATCTCTCTCTCTCTCCCACTCCCAATCTCTCTCTCTCACACTCCCAATCTCCCTCTCTCACACTCCCAATCTCTCTCTCTGTCACACTCCCAATCTCTCTCTCTCTCACACTCCCAATCTCTCTCTCTCACACTCCCAGTTTCTCTCTCTCACACTCCCAGTCTCTCTCTCTCTCACACTCCCAATCTCTCTCTCTCTCTCACACTCTCAGTCTCTCTCTCTCTCTCTCTCTCTCACACTCCAATCTCTCTCTCTCTCACACTCCCAATCTCTCTCTCTCTCACACTCCCAATCTCTCTCCCTCACACTCCCAATCTCTCTCTCTCTCACACTCCCAATCTCTCTCTCTCACACTCCCAGTTTCTCTCTCTCACACTCCCAATCTCTCTCTCTCTCACACTCCCAATCTCTCTCTCTCACACTCCCAGTTTCTCTCTCTCACACTCCCAGTTTCTCTCTCTCACACTCCCAGTCCAATTCCAATTCCAATTAAAATGCTTTATTGGTATGAAAGTTTACAGAGAACCATATTGCCAAAGCTTACATAGCAAAAAGGTACAGTTTTCCAACATTCTGTAGCTGTCAATCGATTTGACATTTGTTGGGTATATACAATATTACTTTTAAACAATATTAATTTTAAACAGTCTTTCTACTTCATTTGGTACGTTCAATATTAATTTTAAACAGTCTTACTTTTAAACAGTCCTCAGGTTGTGACATGTTGTTACATATTTAGCCCCAAGGTATGGTCTGTCTCCTTCTCCTAGGACTAATCTCAATTTTGACAGATCATCCAATTCCTTGAAATCTGGGGTTGTTTGGCTTAGCTTGTTGAATAATATGTTTCTTGATGTGTTGAATTTTTCGCATTTTAGGAGGAAATGCATTTCTGTTTCAACCTCGCCAGCCAGACATTGATCGCATATTCTATTCTCTCTAGGCTGCCAGGATTTCTTGTATCTGCCTTTTTCAATTTCCAGTTGGTGGTCGCTTAGTCTGTACCTGGTGAGGGTCTGTCTCTGTTTTGTGTCTCTGATGGTCGTGAGGTAGTCTGCCAGTTTATATTCTCTTTTTAGGGCCCGGTAACATTCTAATCTGCTTTGGCTTTCGGTTATTTTGTTCCAATGTTCCAGGTAGGTTTCTTTGCATTTTTTAATGATTTGGTTCACTCGGATTGGTGTTTGGACGGCTGTGTTGGTCTGGGGCTGGTCAGGGTCCGGCTGAGTACTTAGTTTCAGTAGCAGCTGACTCAGGGGACTCTTTTCTGGGTTTAGCTCTTGGGTCTGAAAGGCTTTAAAATGAAGGGTGTCTGGGGAGCTAGATTTGAGGTGATTTAGGAAGTTTAGTGCTCGTTTTTGGATGTTTATTATCAGTGGGTATCTGCCGAGTTCGGCTCTGCATGCATTTGTTGGCGTTTTTCTTTGGGTGCGAAGGATGCTTCGGCAGAATTCTGCATGTAGGGCTTCTATTGTGTGTTTTTCCCATTTAGTGTAGCTTTGGTGATTTAGCGGGCCCCATACTTCACTACCGTACAGTGCAATGGGCAGGATTATGCTGTCAAAAATTTTGAGCCAGATTTTGATTGGGATTTGGATGTTGTAGAATTTTCTTTTTATTGCATATAGGGCTCTTCGGGCTTTTTCTTTTAGTGCATTCACTGCTATGCTGAAGCTCCCTGATGCTGTAATAGTTAGACCAAGGTAGGTGTAGCTCATAGTGTGTCCTATAGTGGTATCACTGAGGGTAAACTGGTATTTGTTTTCCTGACATCTGGGTCTTTTCTGAAAAATCATGATGTTGGTTTTCTTTAGATTTACTGTTAGAGCCCAATTTTGGCAGTATTTGTCGAGTAGGTCTAGTTGTTGCTGTAATCCCTGTTCTGTGGGAGACAGCAGAACCAGGTCGTCCGCATAGAACAGGGACTTCACTTCTCCATCCAGGAGACGGAGACCTGGTGACTCGCTTTGCTCCAGCATATCTCTCTCACTCCCAATCTCTCTCTCTCTCACTCTCCCAATCTCTCTCTCTCTCGCACTCCCAATTTCTCTCTCTCTCGCACTCCCAATCTCTCTCTCTCTCTCACTCCCAATCTCTCTCTCTCTCTCACACTCCCAATCTCTCGCTCTCTCACACTCCCAATCTCTCTCTCTCACACATTCCCAATCTCTCTCTCTCTCAATCCCAACCTCTCTCTCTCTCTCACACTCCCAATCTCTCTCTCTCTCACACTCCCAATCTCTCTCTCCCATACACTCCCAATCTCTCTCTCTCACACTCCCAATCTCTCTCTCTCTCACACTCCCAATCTCTCTCTCTCTCACTCCCAGTCTCTCTCTCTCTCACACTCCCAATCTCTCTCTCTCTCACACTCCCAATCTCTCTGTCTCTCACACTCCGAATCTCTCTCTCTCTCTCTCACACTCCCAATCTCTCTCTCTCTCTCACACTCCCAGTCTCTCTCTCTCTCTCTCTCACTCCCAATCTCTCTCTCTCTCACTCTCCCAATCTCTCTCTCTCTCACACTCCCAATCTCTCTGTCTCTCACACTCCTAGTCTCTCTCTCTCTCTCTCACTCCCAGTCTCTCTCTCTCTCACACTCCCAATCTCTCTCCCTCTCACACTCCCAATCTCTCTCTCTCACACTCCCAATCTCTCTCTCTCTCTCTCTCACACTCCCAATCTCTCTCTCTCTCACACTCCCAATCTCTCTCTCTCACACTCCCAATCTCCCTCTCTCACACTCCCAATCTCTCTCTCTGTCACACTCCCAATCTCTCTCTCTCTCACACTCCCAATCTCTCTCTCTCACACTCCCAGTTACTCTCTCTCACACTCCCAGTCTCTCTCTCTCTCACACTCCCAATCTCTCTCTCTCTCTCACACTCTCAGTCTCTCTCTCTCTCTCTCTCTCTCACTCCAATCTCTCTCTCTCTCACACTCCCAATCTCTCTCTCTTTCACACTCCCAATCTCTCTCCCTCACACTCCCAATCTCTCTCTCTCTCACACTCCCAATCTCTATCTCTCACACACTCCCAATCTCTCTCTCTCACACTCCCAATCTCTCTCTCTCTCACACTCCCAATCTCTCTCTCTCTCACTCCCAGTCTCTCTCTCTCTCACACTCCCAACCTCTCTCTCTCTCACACTCCCAATCTCTCTGTCTCTCACACTCCCAATCTCTCTCTCTCTCTCTCACACTCCCAATCTCTCTCTCTCTCACACTCCCAATCTCTCTCTCTCACACTCCCAATCTCTCTCTCTCTCACACTCCCAGTCTCTTTCTCTCACACTCCCAATCTCTCTCCCTCTCTCACACTCCCAATCTCTCTCTCTCTCTCTCACACTCCCAATCTCTCTCTCTCTCACACTCCCAATCTCTCTCTCTCTCACACTCCCAATCTCCCTCTCTCTCACACTCCCAATCTCTCTCTCTCACACTCCCAATCTCTCTCTCTCTCACACTCCCAATCTCTCTCTCTGTCGCACTCCCAATTTCTCTCTCTCTCGCACTCCCAATCTCTCTCTCTCTCTCACTCCCAATCTCTCTCTCTCACACTCCAATCTCTCTCTCTCACACACCCAATCTCTCTCTCTCTCACACTCCCAATCTCTCTCTCTCTCACTCCCAGTCTCTCTCTCTCTCACACTCCCAATCTCTCTCTCTCTCACACTCCAATCTCTCTGTCTCTCACACTCCCAATCTCTCTCTCTCTCTCACACTCCCAATCTCTCTCTCTCTCTCGCACTCCCAGTCTCTCTCTCTCTCTCTCTCACTCCCAATCTCTCTCTCCCTCACTCTCCCAATCTCTCTCTCTCTCACACTCCCAATCTCTCTGTCTCTCACACTCCTGGTCTCTCTCTCTCTCTCACTCCCAATCTCTCTCTCTCTCACACTCCCAATCTCTCTCCCTCTCACACTCCCAATCTCTCTCAGTTCAGTTCAGTTCAAATGCTTTATTGGCATGAAAGTTTACAGAGAACCATATTGCCAAAGCTTACATAGCAAAAAGGTACAGTTTTCCAACATTCTGTAGGTGTCAATCGATTTGACATTTGTTGGGTATATACAATATTACTTTTAAACAATATTAATTTTAAACAGTCTTTCTACTTCATTTGGTATGTTCAATATTAATTTTAAACAGTCTTACTTTTAAACAGTCCTCAGGTTGTGACATGTTGTTACATATTTAGCCCCAAGGTATGGTCTGTCTCCTTCTCCTAGGACTAATCTCAATTTTGACAGATCATCCAATTCCTTGAAATCTGGGGTTGTTTGGCTTAGCTTGTTGAATAATATGTTTCTTGATGTGTTGAATTTTTCGCATTTTAGGAGGAAATGCATTTCTGTTTCAACCTCGCCAGCCAGACATTGGTCGCATATTCTATTCTCTCTAGGCTGCCAGGATTTCTTGTATCTGCCTTTTTCAATTTCCAGTTGGTGGTCGCTTAGTCTGTACCTGGTGAGGGTCTGTCTCTGTTTTGTGTCTCTGATGGTCGTGAGGTAGTCTGCCAGTTTATATTCTCTTTTTAGGGCCCGGTAACATTCTAATCTGCTTTGGCTTTCGGTTATTTTGTTCCAATGTTCCAGGTAGGTTTCTTTGCATTTTTTAATGATTTGGTTCACTCGGATTGGTGTTTGGACTCTCTCTCACACTCCCAATCTCTCTCTCTCTCTCTCTCACACTCCCAATCTCTCTCTCTCTCCCACTCCCAATCTCTCTCTCTCACACTCCCAATCTCCCTCTCTCACACTCCCAATCTCTCTCTCTGTCACACTCCCAATCTCTCTCTCTCTCACACTCCCAATCTCTCTCTCTCACACTCCCAGTTTCTCTCTCTCACACTCCCAGTCTCTCTCTCTCTCACACTCCCAATCTCTCTCTCTCTCTCACACTCTCAGTCTCTCTCTCTCTCTCTCTCTCTCACACTCCAATCTCTTTCTCTCTCACACTCCCAATCTCTCTCTCTCTCACACTCCCAATCTCTCTCCCTCACACTCCCAATCTCTCTCTCTCTCACACTCCCAATCTCTCTCTCTCACACACTCCCAATCTCTCTCTCTCACACTCCCAATCTCTCTCTCTCTCACACTCCCAATCTCTCTCTCTCTCACTCCCAGTCTCTCTCTCTCTCACACTCCCAACCTCTCTCTCTCTCACACTCCCAATCTCTCTGTCTCTCACACTCCCAATCTCTCTCTCTCTCTCACACTCCCAATCTCTCTCTCTCTCACTCCCAATCTTCCTCTCTCACACTCCCAATCTCTCTCTCTCTCACACTCCTAATCTCTCTCTCTCTTACACTCCCAATCTCTCTCTCTCACACTCCCAGTTTCTCTCTCACACACTGCCAATCTCTCTCTCTCACACTCCCAATCTCCCTCTCTCACACTCCCAATCTCTCTCTCTCTCACACTCCCAATCTCTCTCTCTCACACACTCCCAATCTCTCTCTCTCACACTCCCAATCTCTCTCTCTCTCACACTCCCAATCTCTCTCTCTCTCACTCCCAGTCTCTCTCTCTCTCACACTCCCAATCTCTCTCTCTCTCACACTCCCAATCTCTCTGTCTCTCACACTCCCAATCTCTCTCTCTCTCTCACACTCCCAATCTCTCTCACTCTCACTCCCAATCTCCCTCTCTCACACTCCCAATCTCTCTCTCTCTCACACTCCCAATCTCTCTCTCTCACACTCCCAATCTCCCTCTCTCACACTCCCAATCTCTCTCTCACACTCCCAGTCTCTCTCTCTCTCACACTCCCAGTCTCTCTCTCTCTCTCTCTCTCTCTCACACATGCTCCCACTCTCTCTCTCTCACACGCACTCCCACTCTCTCTCTCTCTCTCACGCACTCCCAGTCTCTCTCTCTCTCTCTCACTCCCAGTCTCTCTCTCTCTCTCACTCCCAGTCTCTCTCTCTCTCACACACTCCCATTCTCTCTCTCTCTCACACACGCCCAGTCTCTCTCTCTCTCTCACTCCCAATCTCTCTCTCTCACACTCCCACTCTCTCTCTCTCACACTCCCTCTCTCTCTCTCACACTCCCAGCCTCTCTCTCTCACACTCCCAGTCTCTCTCTCTCTCTCACACTCCCAGTCTCTCTCTCTCTCTCACACACTCCCACTCTCTCTCACACTCCCAGACTCTCTCTCTCTCTCACACACTCCCAGTCTCTCTCTCTCTCCCTTTCTCACTCCCAGTCTCTCTCTCTCTCTGTCACTCTCTCACTCCCAGTCTCTCTCTCTCTCTCTCACTTCCAGTCTCTCTCTCTCTCTCACACTTCCAGTCTCTCTCTCTCTCTCACTGCCAGTCTCTCTCTCTCTCACTCTCACTCCCAGTCTCTCTCTCTTCCCCCCAATCTCTCTCTCTTTCTCTTCTCCCCCCAATCTCTCTCTCTCTCTTCTCCCCAGTCTCTCTCTCCTTCCCTCTCTTTCTCTCTCCTTCCCCCTCTCTCTCTCTCCTTCCCCCTCACTCTCCTTCCCTCTCTCTCTTTCCCTCTCTCTCTCCTTCCCTCTCTCTCTCTCTCCTTCCCTCTCTCTCGCTCTCTCCTTCCCTCCTCTCTCCTTCCCTCTCTCTCTTTCCCTCTCTCTCTCCTTCCCTCTCTCTCTCTCTCCTTCCCTCTCTCTCTCTCTCCCCTTCCCTCTCTCTCTCTCTCTCCTTCCCTCTCTCTCTCTCTCCTTCCCTCTCTCTCTCCTTCCCTCGCTCTCTCTCTCTCCTCCCCTCTCTCTCCTTCCCTCTCTCTCTCTCCTTCCCTTTCTCTCTCTCTCTGTCTCTCCTTCCCTCTCTCTCTCTCTCCTTCCGTCTCTCCCTCTCTCTCTCTCCTTCCCTCTCTCTCTCTCCTTCCCTCTCTCTCTCCTTCCCTCTCTCTCTTTCCATCTCTCTCTCTCTCTCCATCCATCTCTCTCTCTCCTTCCCTCTCTCTCTCTCTCTCTCCTTCCCTCTCTCTCTCTCCTTCCTCTCTCTCTCTCCTTCCCTCTCTCTCTCTCTCTTTCCATCTCTCTCTCTCTCTCCTTCCCTCTCTCTCTCTCTCTCCTTCCCTCTCTCTCTCTCCTTCCCTCTCTCTCTCTCTCTCCTTCCCTCTCTCTCTTCCCCCCCAGTCGCTCCCTCTCTCTCTTCCAACAACAACATGCCCTCAAAAAAGCCTCAGCACCGCCGGGCACCCCCAGCTAATATATATATAATTGCTCTTCTGTCTGTCTGTCTGTCCGTTCTCTATGCATTCGAAAGTTATAGAGCGTACCTACATGCTGTAGTTTATGTGCCTTTAAGAGCCCCAGGTGTGCTGTAATGCCGGTAATGGCCACTCGGGCTATATAAGCCTGTATCTTGTGTATATCCATTAGAACCCCCCCCCAGACTTTGCTTCGTAAACACCTATGAACCAACTCCTGTCTTCAGTGTCTTTATCAACACATGGACACTACAGTGGCGACGAGGTGGAAATGGACTTACCTGCAATTCAGCAGCACCTCCAGGACATCGATTCCTCGAGCGTCCAGAAGACTCAAGAAAGTGAGTGAAGCTGTGGTTTCACCAGCTGGCAAGCTGGTGGCAGGTACTGCGCTAATCCTTCCTGGGCATCAGGCTGGGGCTCCAGCAGCTGGCTCTACAGCTGAGACAGGCAGCGAAATCGGAGGCAAGCAATAACGGACTGGGAGGGAGCACTCGGGATACGGCCGGCGCGGCAAGCAGGTCAGCGTTCAGACCTGCAGAGAAAGTCCGGCTGGAACGAGTCTCCAACTGTAAACAAATAAAAAAAACAAAGAACGGAAACCGCAGGAAACAGCGTTGTCATCGGCAGCAGCGGCGGGAAAAGCGCGGGAAGCGCCATATCTTTTCTGAAATGCCTAAGTCTGGCAATATTGATGCTTTTGATAGCAAATAGAGGATTGGACCAAATACGTGGAAAGAGTAGAGGTATATTGCACTGCAAATGGAATAGAAGATGAAAAAAAGCTTCAGTACTGCTGACCTAATGGGCGTAAAGGCATACGGGCTGTTACAAAATTTAATCACTCCAGCCAAACCAAAGGACAAGAATTTTAAAGAAATTGTTGATACCCTGCAGGAGCACTTAAACCCAACACCACTGCTGATAGTGGAACGATTCAAATTCTTCAAGAGAAATCAACACAAGAATGAAAGTAACGCTGATTACCAAACTGAATTAAGAAAGCTATCAAAGTACTGCCAATTCGAGGCAGGACTAGCAGATTATCTTCAAGACAAATTCATTTGCGGTCTCTTAAGTGAAGGAACACAAAAAAGGCTGCTTTCTGAAAAAGATTTAACATTGGACAAAGCTTTCCGTATGGCTGTATCATACGAAGCAGCAGCAAGAGGAGCTGCAGAGATACAACAAAAGACACAGAACTTCGGCACCCATGAAATGACACAGGTTTCGAAAGATGTTATCGCTGCAGCAGATCCACCCATAACCAGAGGGACTGCTCGTTCAAGGGACAAAGCGTGCAGACAATGCGGAAAGATTGGACACATTGCACGGGTATGCCGATCTGGACAAAATAAATCCACAGACAGAAAAAAAAAAATCAATAAAGGAAAGTACAGGAAGGTACAGATGATGACGGACAGTAGCTCCGAAGACCAGAAGAGCGATAGCGACTCCGAAAACAAGAGACTAAGCTGTCTCAAATTACATAATGTACTTGCCAAAGATGATTACCAAACCATTTGGGTTACCCTCACGATAGCAGGGTCCCCTGTTAAAATGGAGCTAGATACAGGATCAGCTCTAACCATAATAAATCGACGGGATTACGAGAGGCTATTTTCGCATATACCTCTAAAAGACACATCCATTATCTTAAAAACATATACGGGGCAGAAAGTATACCCCAAAGGAAAAATAAGGGTGCCTGTTGTATACAACGGCAAAGAAATACAAAAGTTGTATTTATACATTCTAAAAGATGGTGGTCCACCGTTGTTGGGACGTGAATGGATCAGAAAGATACGTTTAGATGACGGTGACCAGTAAGACAATAAACAATGATGACATCATACCTGAATGATTAAAGGACATCTTGGCCAACGCCAAAGAAGTGTTTCAAGAGAAACTAGGAACCTTGAAAGGCATCGCCATCTCAATAAAAGTGGAAGATGCAGCAGTTCCCAAATTTTTTAAGGCAAGACCGGTGCCATACGCAATTCGTCCAGCAGTCGAGGCAGAGCTGGAGAATTTGGAAAAGGCAGGCGTATTATCCAAAATAGATTGGAGTGAGTGGGCAACACCCATCGTTCCAGTCGTGAAAAAAGCTTTAAATAATGATAAATCTGAAGAACAGAGAAATATTCGCATCTGTGGAGACTTCAAGGTGACTGTAAACCCGGTCCTTCACACAGTACAGTATCCTCTTCCGAGGATAGAAGATATTTTCACCTCACTATCCGGAGGGAAACGTTTCACCAAAATTGACTTGGCACAGGCATATCTACAGATGGAGGTTGAGGAGGCCTCTAAAAAAGTATCTCACGATAAACACACACAAAGGCCTGTACCAGTACAATCGATTGGTTTTTGGAGTAGCATCAGCTCCAGCTATCTGGCAAAGAGCTATGGAGCAAGTCCTGCAAGGGATTCTGGGGACTCAATGCTACCTAGACGACATCCTTGTAACAGGAGAAAACGACAACGAGCACCTTGCAATTTGGAGCAGGTGCTCACTAGGCTGAAAGAAAGGGCCTACGAGCAAATCGCCCCAAGTGCGAATTTTTCCAAAATCAGATATCATATTGTGGCCACATAATTAATAATGAAGGTTGCATAAGTCACCTGAAAAAATTGAAGCGGTCATAAAAGCCCCAGCACCTGAAAATGTTTCACAATTAAGGTCGTTCCTGGGATTAATAAATTACTATCATAAATTTTTACCGAACTTATCAACTCTTCTACACCCTCTTAATGAACTTCTACAAACAGGAATGATTTGGAAATGGAATGAAGACTGTAAACGTGCCTTCCATAAATGCAAAGACTTAATCACATCCAAAGAAGCTTTGGCTCATTAAAACCCATCACTGCCAATCAGACTGGCGTGCGATGCATCCCCTTATGGCATAGGAGCGGTATTATCCCATAAATTCCCTGATGGCTCAGAACGGCTGATAGCTTTTGCGTCACGCTCATTAAACTCAGCTGAGCATAACTATGCCCAAATCGACAGGGAAGCACTCAGCCTGGTATGGGGAGTGAAGAAATTCAACCATTACCTACACGGACAAAAATTTACCTTGTTGACTGACCATCAACCCCTCATCTCCATATTCAAACCTGAAAAGGGTGTTCCCATTATGACAGCGCAAAGGCTACAGAGGTGGTCCCTTTTTCTAGGGGCACACCAATACAACATAGAATATAAAGGATCAAAACAGCATGGAATGCTGATGGTTTATCGCACCTACCGTTGCCAACGGTAGAAGAGGCACGTACAGTAGACCCAGTGGAGATGTTCCACTCGACCATCGTGAATGTCTACCAGTAACAAATTCTGCCATTGAAAGGGAGACGAGAAATGACCCGACTCTCTCACGGTCTACGATTTAACAGTGAAGGGATGGCCAGCACATGGTGAACCACTGTTGCCAGCATTCTCGCAAAGAAGAGAACAGCTGTCAGTGTGCCAAGGAACCTTGATGTGTGGATCCAGAGTAGTGATTCCACCCAAACTCCAGGATAAAGTGCTATAGAACTTCACGAGGGGGCATCTGGGTGGAGTGAAAATGAAGAACCTAGCTAGGGCGTTTGTATGGTGGCGAGGTATCGATGGAGACATCGAAGAAATGACCAAGAGCTGCCTAGGATGCCAGAAGGTCCAAAACGCTCCACCACAAGCCCCTCTACATCCATGGGAGTGGCCCTCATCTCCCTGGCAAAGGGTGCACATCGACTTTGCTAGTCCATTATGGACTCAATGTTCTTAATCGCGGTTGATGCACACTCCAAGTGGCCGGAGGTAATAAAGATGTCCTCCACCACCACGGAAAAAACCATCACAGTATTAAGGAACATATTTGCCAGGAATGGGCTGCCGGAACAGATATGTTCTGATAATGGACCGCAATTTGTGTCCGAAGAATTCAGAAAGTTCTTAAAAAACAATGGGGTTAAGCACTACACGTCCGCCCCATACCATCCCGCCACCAATGGATTGGCTGAAAGGTTTGTCCAGACCTTCAAGAAGGCCATAAAGGCCATGGGTAATGAAGACATAAAACTTCAGCACAAGGTGGATAACTTCTTATTCGCATACAGGAATGCAACACATATGGTTACCAACCAAACTCCCGCCATGATGTTCTTCAATAGAAACCTAAGATGCCGGCTGGATTTGGTCAAGCCCAACATCAGAAGGGACGTGGAGAACCGACAGTTTCAAGGCATGAATGAAAGGCAACTAGAACCTTCCAGATAGGTCAACAAGTTTTGGCCGGGACTACCGTACCAAGAAATGGCAGCCTGGAACTATCTGCACACGACTAGGACCACTGATGTATACCGTGGACATCGGAGAAAGCATAATAAGGTGCCATGCTGACCAAATCATAAGTCACCCGAAAAGGGACAACCTACACCACAACTCTATACGTCTAACGATGAAGTAGAGATACCCATATCTACCTCCGATCCGGTGATACTGGAACCCGATGAACCCGACACTGGCATTCAAGCCGAATCAGCTTGCCAAAAGAACCTACTACACCACCAGAAACTACTACACCCCCGAGGCGTTATCCGGACCGAGTCAGGAAGCCTCCTGAGAGACTGACTTATAATTAATTAACTACAGCAATGTGTATATTATTTTTCTTATAACATGTAATTAATAATTATTTAAAATATGATGTACTGGTTGACTAAAAGGGGAGGAATTGTAGTGTATGTGCCTTTAAGAGCCCAGGTGTGCAGTAATGCCGGTAATGGCCACTCGGGCTATATAAGCCTGTATCTTGTTTTTATCCGTTAGAAGGCCCCCCCCCAGACTTTGCTTAGTAAACACCTATGAACCAACTCCTGTCTTCAGTGTCTTTATCAACACATGGACACTACACCCGCGCGTCACATCAAAAGGAAGCTTACGATTACGGACTGGTCATAGGCATATTTTCTTTTCTGTCAGAGAAAAATTGTGCCCACGGTATCCAAAAAACGTTCAAAATTCCGTTCATTAATCCATTCATTAGCATCGAGTGACGTCGAGGTTGACCAATCATACGGCGGGTTCCTGGCTCGTGCGGGCGGGCCTCCTACAGTCGAGTGATGGGACGATTGACCAATCCTACGCTTCGGTGACCTGACGGTCCACCAATCGGTGCGTGTGTGGGCAGGCCTTATCGTTCTGAACCGAGGTGAGTCGCCGCCATCTTGATTCAAACTTTTCATTTCTTTTTCCCGCTTTCTGCGTGTTTCTTTTCAAATCTACATTTCAGCAAAAAAAAAGTTGCTTTTAAAAGACAAATTGTTTTTAAAAAAAGTTAATTAATTTGTAAATCTTTTGTCTAACCTCTTCAATTTTCCAACCTTTCACCGTTTTTCTAGGCGTCAAAGCTTGGGCGTCTATTGACCAGCCACGCCCGAGCTAGGCGCCTCCCGTCACGCTGAACAAGCGGCTCACGATCGCCGCCATCTTTGTGAAGGCAGGAGGGGGCGGGCCTGAGCTGAGCGTCGCCACCGCCGCCATGTTAGTAAAGGCGGGTGGGGCAGGAGTCAGCGTGGCGCGACTTGAGTCCGGCCGGGCCTCACGTGGTAGGTTGCGCAGCGGCGTCTCTCTGCTCTTGAAGCCAGCTCGAGCGGGGGGGCGGGGCTCGGGAGATCGGGCCTCCGGAAATCGGGGGGGGCGGGGCTCGGGAGATCGGGGGGCTCGGGAGATCGGGGGGGCGGGGGCTCGGGAGATCGGGGGGAGCCTCGGGAGATGGGGGGGGCCGGGCTCAGGAGATCGGGGGGGCGGGGCTCAGGGGGGCGGGGCTCGGGAGATTGGGGGGCTCGGGAGATTGGGGGGGGGCTTGGGAGATCGGGTGGGTGCTCGGGAGATCAAGGGGGCGGGGATCGGGAAAACAGGGGGGGCGGGGCTCGGGAGATCCGGGGGGCCAGCCTTGGAGATCGGGGGGGCGGGGCTCAGGAGAACGGGGGGGAGAGGCTCGGGAGAACGGGGGGAGGGGCTCGCGAGGACGGGGGCGGGGGGCTCGGGAGATCGGGGGGGCGAGGCTCAGTAGATCGGGGGGGCGGGGCTCGGGAGATCGGGGCTCGGGAGATCGGCGCTCGGGAGATCAATGGGGCGGGGCTCGGGAGATCGGGCCTCGTGAGATCGGGCCTCGGGAGGGCGGGGCTCGGGACATCGGGGGGCGGGGCTTTGGGGACATCGGGGGCGGGGCTTGGGGACTCCCCCCCTCACCCCCTCCCTCCCCCTCCGTCCCCCCTCTCCCTCCCCTCTCCCTCCCCTCCCCCTCCCCCTTCCCCCCCCTCCCCTTCCCCCTCCCCCCTGCTCCCCCTCCCCTCCTCTCGCCTCCCCCCTGCTGCCCCTCCCCTCCTCACCCCCCTCCTCTCCCCCTCCCCCTCCCCCCCTCCACCTCCCCCTACCCCTCCCCCCCTCCACCTCCCCCTCCCCCCTCCTCCTCCCCCTCCCCCTGCCATCCCCACCTCCCCCTCCCCCCTCCCCCTCCCCCTCCCTCCACCCCTCCCCCTCCCTCCTCCCCCTCCCCCTCCCCTCCCCCTCCCCCCCTCCCCCTCCCCCCCCTCCCTCCTGCCCCATCCCCTCCCCCCCTTTCCCCCCCTCCACCCCTCCTCCCTCCCCTCCCTCCCCCCTTCTCCCCCCGCCCCCCCTCCCCTCCTCTCGCCTCCCCCCGATCCCCCTCCCCTCCTCTCCCCCTCCTCTCCCCCTCTCCCCCCTCCTCTCCCCCTCCCCCCTCCTCTCCCCCTCCCCCCTCCTCTCCCCTCCCCTCCTCTCCCCCGCCCCCTCTCCCCCTCTCCCCCTCCCCCTCCCCCCTCCTCTCCCCCTCCCCTCCCCCTCCCCACTCCCCCCACCCCCTCCCCCTCCCCCCCTCCCCGCTCCCCTCCCCCCTTCCCTACCTCCCCTGCCCCCCCTCCCCTGCCCCCATCCACTCCCCTCCCCCCTTCCCCTCCCCCCTCCCCTCCACCCCTCCCCCCTCCCCTCCCCCTCTCCCCTCCCCCCTCTCCCCTCTCCCCTCCCTCTCCCTCTCATCCCCCTCCTCTTACCCCTCCTTACCCCTCCCTTCCCCCTCCTCTTCCCCCTCCTCTTCCCCCTCCCCTTCCTCCCCTCCCCTTCCCCCCCTCCCCTTCCCCCCCTCCCCTTCCCCCCTCCTCCCCCTCCCCTTCCCCCCTCCCTTCCCCCTCCCCCCCTCTTCCCCCCCTCTTCCCCCCACCTTCCCCCACCTTCCCCCCCCTCTTCCCCCCAGTCGCTCTCTCTCTTCTCCCCAGTCACTCTCTCTCTTCTCCCAGTCGCTCTCACTCTCTCTTCCAACAACAACATGCCCTCAAAAGACCCTCGGCAACGCCGGGCACTTCAGCCTGTCTATATATATAAAAAGACCTCTTCTGTCTGTCTGTCTGTCTGTCTGTCTGTTCTCTGGACGTTCAAAAGTTCTAGAGCGTACCTACACGCGCGTCACATCAAAAGAAAGCTTAAGATTACGGACCGGTCATAGGCGTATTTACGTTCGGCCGGACAAAAATTGCGCCCACGGTATCCAAAAAACGTTCAAATTCCGCTCATTAGCATCTCATTATCCGCTCATTAGCGATAGAGTGACGTCGAGGTCGACCAATCGTACGCCGGATTCCTGGTGCGTGCGGGCGGGCCCTCCTACAGTCGAGTGACGGGACGATTGACCAATCCTACGCTTCGGTGACCTGATGGTCGACCAATCGGTGCATGTGTGGGCGGGCCTAATGGTTCTGAACCGAGGTGAGTGTCAGCCATCTTGATTCCATTCTTTTTCCCGCTTTCTGCGTTTTTCTTTACAAACCTACATTTCCAGCAAAAAAAGAATTGCTTTTATTAAATTGTTTAAAAAAAACTTCATTCATTTGTAAATATTTTCTCTAACCTGAAGATTCTTTTTCCTATATTTCCCCGTTTTGTAAGGCCTCAGAACCTAGGCCTCAAAGCATGGGCCTCTCCTGCCCAGCCACGCCCGAGCTAGGTAATTGTCCCACGGCTTCTGCTAAGCTCCCCCACCCCCCGTCGTCACGTTACCCGGGGCAACGGCGTCAGCCACGAGGGTCACGGGACATACAACAGGGTGCGCGCACAGCAGGAGCAGCTGAGACACGGCGTCTCTCTCTGTTCCCTGCTCGGCTCGGGCGGGGGGGCGGGACTCTCGGGAGTGCGGATCTCGGGCGGGGCTTGGAGAGCGGGAAGGGTTACCCCGGCAAACGGGCCCGCCAGCCGCCTCTCACAGCCGCAATCGGCGGTCTGAAACCAGCTCGGGAGGGCGGGGCTCTGGAGAGCGGGAGGCCGGTGCTCGGGAGGGCGGGGGGCGGGGCTCGGGACATCGGGGGGCGGGGCTCAGGACATCGGGGGCGGGGCTCGCGACATCGGGAGATCGGGTGACGGGGAGATTTCCTCCTCC
>NW_028226350.1:0-47231 GCF_052327205.1 Somniosus microcephalus | reverse complement strand
TATTCACTTTCTCCACCTTCACCCTCTCCCCCTCATCCATCACCTTCACCTTTTCCCTCTCCACCTTCACCCTCTTCCTCTCCACCAGAGGGGGAGAGGCGGAGGGGGAGAGGCAGATGGGGAGAGGCAGTGAGGGAGAGGCAGTGAGGGAGAGGCAGAGGGGGAGAGGCAGAGGGGGAGAGGCAGAGGGGGAGAGGCAGTGAGGGAGAGGCAGAGGGGGAGAGACAGTGGGGGATTGGCGGAGGGAGAGAGGCAGAGGGGGAGAGGCAGTGAGGGAGAGGCAGAGGGGGAGAGGCAGTGGGGGATTGGCGGAGGGAGAGAGGCAGAGGGGGAGAGGCAGTGGGGGATTGGCAATGGGAGAGAGGCAGTGGGGGAGAGGCAGTGGGGGAGAGGCGGAGGGGGAGAGGCGGAGGGGAGAGGCAGAGTGGCAGAGGCAGAGGGGGAGAGGCAGAGGGGGAGGGGGATTGGCGGAGGGAGAGAGGCAGTGGGGGGAGAGGCAGAGGGGGAGAGGCAGAGGGGGAGAGGCAGAGGGGGAGAGGCGGAGGGGGAGAGGCAGAGGGAGAGAGGCAGTGGGGATTGGCGGAGGGAGAGAGGCAGTGGGGGAGAGGCAGTGGGGGAGAGGCGGAAGGGGAGAGGCGGAGTGGTAGAGGTGGAGCGGAGAGGCGGAGGGAGAGCGGCAGTGGGGGAGAGGTGGAGGGGAGAGGCAGAGGGAGAAAGGCAGTGGGGGAGAGGCGGAGGGGGAGAGGCAGTGGGGGAGAGGCGGAGAGGTGGAGGGGGAGATGCGGAGGGGGAGAGGGCGGAGGAGAGAGGCAGAGGGGGAGAGGCGGAGGGGGAGAGGCGGAGGGGGAGAGGCGGAGGGAGAGAAGCGGAGGGAGAGAGGCGGAGGGAGAGAGGCGAAGGGAGAGAGGCGGAGGGAGAGAGGCGGAGGGAGAGAGGCAGAGAGGGAGAGGCTGAGGGAGAGAGGCGGAGAGGGAGAGGCGGAGGGAGAGAGGTGGAGGGAGAGAGGCGGAGGGGGAGAGGCGGAGAGGGAGAGGCTGAGGGAGAGAGGCGGAGGGAGAGAGGCGGAGGGAGAGAGGTGGAGGGAGCGAGGCGGAGGGGGAGAGGCAGAGGGAGAGAAGTGGAGCTGTTGACAGTGGGGAACTCCAACTTGTTTGACCTTGCAGCCCACATCTTGTCCTGCACCCAATCGAGCCTATCTACCACCTCATTCACTTACATTGCCTCCCTTTTCCCCCATCCCCCAACTCACTGAGCTCAATAGCCTTGTCTGCCACTCTACCACCTCATCCAACATTACGGACGTACCCTCTTGGTTTCCAGGTCTAGCCTCCCCCCATCTCCCTCAGCGCTACCATCCATCCCCCTCCCCCCCTCAGCGCCACCATCCATCCCCCTCCCCCCTCAGCGCCACCATCCATCCCCCTCCCCCCTCAGCACCACCACCCATCCCCCCTCCCCCCCTCAGCACCACACTCCATCCCCCTCCCCCCTCAGCGCCACCATCCATCCCCCTCCCCCCTCAGCACCACCACCCATCCCCCTCCCCCCTCAGCACCACCATCCATCCCCCTCCCCCCTCAGCGCCACCATCCATCCCCCTCCCCCCCTCAGCACCACACTCCATCCCCCTCCCCCCTCAGCACCACCACCCATCCCCCTCCCCCCTCAGCACCTCCATCCCCCTCCCCCCTCAGCACCTCCATCCCCCTCCCCCCTCAGCACCACACTCCATCCCCCTCCCCCCTCAGCACCACACTCCATCCCCCTCCCCCCCTCAGCACCACCACCCATCCCCCTCCCCCCTCAGCACCTCCATCCCCCTCCCCCCTCAGCACCTCCATCCCCCTCCCCCCTCAGCACCACACTCCATCCCCTCCCCCTCAGCACCACCATCCATCCCCCTCCCCCTCAGCACCACCATCCATCCCCCTCCCCCTCAGCACCACCATCCATCCCCCTCCCCCTCAGCACCACACTCCATCCCCCTCCCCCCTCAGCACCACCATCCATCCCCCTCCCCCTCAGCACCACACTCCATCCCCCTCCCCCCTCAGCACCACACTCCATCCCCCTCCCCCCTCAGCACCACCACCCATCCCCCTCCCCCCTCAGCACCTCCATCCCCCTCCCCCCTCAGCACCTCCATCCCCCTCCCCCTCAGCACCACCATCCATCCCCCTCCCCCTCAGCACCTCCATCCCCCTCCCCCCTCAGCACCACACTCCATCCCCTCCCCCTCAGCACCACCATCCAACAATAAGGGATATGGAGGAATTTCTGGATAGTTTTCTCCAAAGTACAGTCACACCTCAGAGGAAAGCACAGGAGCAGGAAGGGGAGAGTGTGACTGTCAGTCAGCCGGGTAGAGGGATCCTAGGGGAAGTAGAGAAGGAGGTCCCTCAGACACTGGTCCTGTCCAACATGTACGAGATAGTTGCTAGCTGTGAGGAAAGGAGAGAGACTGTGGGAAGGATTGCCACAATGCAGTCCAACGCACCGTGGAGCAGGAGGCAGTGCAAAGTGGGGAGGAGCAGAATACAAGTAGTTGTTTTCGGGGATTCAGTATTTAGGGGGATGGGCAGCATCCTCTGAAGCCATGATCGAGAGTCCGGAAGATTGTGTTCCATACCTGGTGGCAGGATAAGGGATATCTCCATGTGGCTGGAAAGGAATTTGGAAAGGGAGGGGGAAGATCCAGTGGTTGTGGTCCATGGCGGACTTCAAGGGTTAAGTTACCAGGAGAGATTACACAAACTAGGGTTGTATTCCCTGGAATTTAGAGAGTTATGGGGTGATTTGATCGAAGTTTTCAGGATATTAAGGGGAACAGATTGGGTAGATAGAGAGAAACTATTTCCACTGGCTGAGGATTCTAGGACTGGGGGCAGAGTTTAAAAATTAGAGCCAGACCTTTTAGGAGTGAAGTTAGGAAACACTTCTACACAGAAAGGGTGGTAGATGTTTGG
The DNA here is from genome assembly GCF_052327205.1 of Somniosus microcephalus. Classification (NCBI taxonomy): domain Eukaryota; kingdom Metazoa; phylum Chordata; class Chondrichthyes; order Squaliformes; family Somniosidae; genus Somniosus; species Somniosus microcephalus. The sequence goes on along the minus strand of NW_028226350.1, from coordinate 44,265 downwards.
AACTCTCTTCTGCGAACTGCAATTGATGCTGGGTCAATTGTTAATTTTAAATCTGAGATTGATAACTTTTTGCTAACCAAAAGGTATTAAGAGATATGGGGCAAAGGCGGGTATATGGAGTTAGGTCGCAGAGCAGCCATGATCTCATTGAATGGTGGAATAGACTCAAGGGGATCAAGGCCTACTCCTGTTCCTATGTTCATTGACATAGGAAAGAACAGGGAGGAGGTTGTGCTGAGGGAGTACCAGGAGATAGGAGCTAAATTAAAAGGCAGGACCTCGAGGGTAATACCCGAGCCACGTGCAAATTGATTAGGAAAGTTAACACGTGGCTAAAGGATTGGTGCGGGAAAGAGGAGTTCCATTTCATGGGACACTGGCACCAGTACTGGGACAGGAAGGAGCTATACTGCTGGGAGGGTTTCACCTGAACCGGGCTGGGACCAAGGTCCTAGCTGAAAGGATAAATAGAGCTGTAGAGAGGACTTTAAACCAATAAAGTTGGAGAGGGCTCAGGCAGAAATAAAAATAACCTAAAGATTAAATAAAGGGATGAGAGAAAAGTTTAGGTCACCAATTGTGTTAAAAGTAATATAAATACTTCAGATTCAGAAAAAATTATAGGCAATAACAACAAAATAACTGATAAAAATACAAAAGGAATGATAAAAAAACAAGAAGTGTGATAAGTAAAACAGTGTGAGAGAAACAGCATCAGGGAAAAGGGCAGGGTAGCATCTTTGCCCAAATAAGAGTTCTAAACACAAATGCACATAGCATCAGGAATAAAACTAGTGAATGATCATAGAATGATGCAGCACAGAAGGAGGCTCTCCAATTAGTCCCACTCCCTTGCTCTTTCCCCCTGTTTCCTTTTCAAGTATTTATCCAATTCCCTTTGAAAGTTATTCTTGAATCTGCTTCCACCGCCCTTTCAGGCAGCGCATTCCAGATCACAACAACTCGCTGCGTAAAACAATTCTCCTCATCTCACCCCCTGACATTTTTGCCAATTACCTTCAACCTGTGTCCTCTGGTTACCGACCCTGCTGCCAGTGGAAACAGTTTCTCCCGATCTTTTCGATCAAAACCCCTCGTAATTTTGAACACCTCAATTAAATCTCCCCTTAACCGTCTTTGCTCTAAGGAGAACAATCCCAGCTTCTCTGGTCTCTCCAGATAAATGAATTCCCTCTCCTTGGTTCTATTCTAGCAAATCTCTTCTGTAACCTCTCCAAGGCTTTGACATTATTTCTAAAAGTTATGCATTGCCTGAAAGAGTAGTGGAAGCAGATTCAATAATAATTTACCAAAGGGAATTGGATAAATACTTGAAGGGGAAAAATTTGCTGGGCAACAGGGAAAGTTCAGGGGAGTGGGACTAATTGGATAACTCTTTCAAAGAGCCGGCACAGGTACGATGGGCCGAATGGCCTCCTTCTGTGCTGTGTGATTCTATGATTCTATGGTGCCTTGAATTTGACACAGTCCTCTAGCTGGGGCCTAACCATTGATTTATAACATTTGACCATAACTACCTAGCTTTTGTACTCTTTGCCTCTGCTTATAAAGCCAAGGATCTCGCTTTTTAACAGCCTTCTCAACTTGTCCTGCCATCTTCAATTAGAAATGTAAATTCAGCTTATAAATAGACATAATGGCCATCACTGAGACCTGGCTACAAGCTGGGCATGACTGGAAGATAAATATTCCAGGTTATAACGTCTTTCGAAAGGACAGGAAATTGGAAAAGGAGAAGGAGTAGCAATCTTGATGAAGGACACGATTACAGCATTAGAAAGAGGGGATATCAGTAAGAGTGAGTAGGTTGTAGAAACTCTTTGTGCAGCATTGAGGCAGTTTTTTATAGACCTGATCGCAGTGATAAAGTAGCAGGATACATAAACACAGAGATCAGAGAAACTTGTTGCAAAAATAGAGTGGTTATAATGGGAGACTTTAATTTTCATATACATAGACTGGGGGGAAGCCAAACAGTGCCAAAGGTGACAAATTTCTTGAGTGTATTTGGGACAGTTTTCTGGAATATGTTCTTGAACTAACAAGAGAGCAGGCCATCTTAGATTTAGTGATGGGTAATGAGCCTGAATTAGTCAATAATCTAATGATAAGGGAACACCTAGCTAACAGTGATCATAATATGATGAAATTCAATATTAGGTTTGAGAGGGAGGAGAGCGAGCCACCAACCAAGGTTTTAAATTTAGGTAAGGCTTTAGGTAAGGTTTTAAATTGGAGGGATGAGGCAGGAATTGACCACAATAGACTGGGCAGAACTATTAACATAAGAACATAAGTAGGAGCAGGAGTAGGCCATACGGCCCCTTGGGCCTGCTCCGCCATTCAATAGGATCATGGCTGATCCGAATCTAGACTCACGTCCACTTCCCTGCCTCCGCCGAGCCTCCTCCCACCCTACTTCATCTCACCCTGTCAGCATATCCCTCTATTCCTTTCTCCCTTGTACTTATCTAGCTTCCCCTGAAATGCATCTATGTTATTTGCCTCAACTACTCTATATGGTAGCAAATTTCACATTCTAACCACTCTCTGGGTAAAGAGTTTTTTTTACTGATTATTTATTGGATTTTTTGGTGACTCTCTTATATTTACGGCCCCTAGTTCTGGTCTCCCCCACAAGTGGAACCATCAGGGGCGATCTTCCCAGCCCTGGGGAGGCGGGTATGGAGGTGGGACTGCCGGGAAAATGGCAGAATTTGGGGGCGGATACACAACCTGCCTCCATGCCATCTTCCCAGGAGGTGGGTAGCCATCCCGCGCCGGGTCCCATCTCCTTGGACTGCCTGTTAACAGGTAGCTAACAGGCAGAAAATAGGGTTATTCCCTTTTTGCCCTCACAAGTGCGGGCTTCCCGAAGGCTCCAAAACACGCCAGCTCAGCTCAGCGAGTAGTGGGTCTGCGGGGGTTGAGGGGGGGTGGTGCAAAAGTGTGGTGGGAAGGTAAGTGATGGGTGCAAGAGTGTAGAGGTGAGTATCTGAGGTAAGTACTTACCTTTGTTTCTTCCTGCAGGCTTCAGTCGGTTTGTATGCAGAGAGTCTCGGACCTCCGTGGTGCAGATGAGAGATGGCCGTTGCATTCTTAGGTGCAACAACCATCTCAATTCTGTAAAAGAAAGAATGTTGATGAGGTCTTGTATGCAAGACCTCATCAAACTGCAGAGAATGTCACTGTTTGACAGCATCACAGAGCTGTCAAACGATGATAATTCATCTGTCAAAATAAATAATACTGACACTTTTAGCTCATTTTAGTTACTGCTTTTACTTAGCTGTATTCTTGCTTTGTTTCTGTGCTGCCGCATGGTGCGGAGTGATACAAGATGTCCGACACTGCACTGTGCACTGCCCTTGCACAGTGTGTCACATAGCAATATAACTACACCATACCAAAGTAGTTCCATACCAAAGTAGTTCCATTTAACGATGTAATACTAAAGCAATGTAACATCCCTCTTTCTCAAAAAACTAAAACATGAAATTTAACAATTTAAATTAACAAATATTATATCTAAACTATTATTATCAACTACAAAGAATCGTGAGTTTTTTTTTATTCGCGATATCGCTCAGGTGGTTGGATGTTGTCCCTCCATCTTGTGGATTTGGTGGTGACCATTCCTTTCTGCGGTGTTTTGGTGTGTTCCGCTCTCGTTGTTGTTGTTGCTGTCGCCTTTGGAGTTGGAGTGTGCATGCTCGTGGTTATTTGATTTGTAGCGGTTGTTTCTGGTGTTGTACTGCTTGTGGTAGCTGGTGTTGTCAATGTTGCTGATGTTGTCTGCTGCTTATCCAGTTCAGGTGAAGGTCTGATGTGGAGTCTGTTCCATCTGTATTGGTTACCAGGTTCAGTCTCTACGAAGTAGGATCTTGGAGTATCAGCTTTTCCAATGACCTTGGCTGGATTCCAGGTTTTCAACACCGGGTCTTGCACATGCACTGATTGTCCATTCAGCAATTCTGGTAGCGTCTTTGCATGTTTATCGTAATGTTTGCTCCCGACGATTTGTGCTTCTGCCAGCTTTTGTCTGAAGTCCTCCTGGTCCTGGGGAGGATATATTTTTGCTGGTAGTGTAATCTTAAACTTCCTCCCATTCAGCAATTCCACAGGTGATTTCATGTCTGCTTTCAGTGGTGTTGATCTGAGTGATAGGAGGGCAAGGTCTTGGTCTTCCCCCATCTCACTACTTTTGATGAGAGTTCTCTTGACAGTCTAGATCTGTCTTTCGATGAACCCGTGTCCCCTTGGGAAATGTGGGGATGAGGTTACTATTTTGAACCCATACTTTTCTGCCAGAGCTCTGAATTCACTCGATGTGAAATGGGCTCCATTGTCACAGATTACCTTTTCCGGGATTCCTTGTTCAGCAAACAAACTCTTTGCAATCCTGGTGGTAGTTGTGGCTCTCAAGTCTTTCATCCTTCTCACAAAAGGAAACTTGGAATAGTAATCTGCCACTATGAGATACCATTCTTGATTGCACATGAAGAGATCTGCCCCAACAGTGTGCCATGGTCTTGACGGTATTTCACTAGGTATCATCTCCTCTTTCTGTTGTGCATTTATGTATTTCTGGCATATACCACATGCAGAGACCATCTGTTCGATATTTTTGTACATGCCTATCCAGTATACAGCTGATCTGGCTCTCAGCTTGCATTTCTCCATTCCCATATGACCTTCATGTATGAGATGGAGAAGTTGTGTCTGCATCGTCTTTGGCATGATGATCCTCGATCCAGCAAGGAGAATACCGTCTTCTACTGCAATATCGTCTTTAATCGTCCAGTATTGACGAATTGTCGCCTGTACCTGCTGAATTCTCTCCGGCCACCCCTGTATTACTTGTTGTGTGAGTAGTTGCAATTCCTCATCTTTGCTAGTCTCATCTCTGATTTGACTGAGCTTTGTAGGGGTAACATTCACTAGGTGGTGGATTTTTACTGTTAGGCCCTCCACCTCGTGTTTCTCATATGGTGACAATTGAGACAACGCATCTGCTAGCACCATTTCCTTTCCTGGCTTATATTTAAGCATGAAGTCATAGCTTTGGAGCCTTAGAAGTAGTCTTTGCAGTCTTGCAGGCGCTTTGCACAGATTCTTCTTATAGATCAGTTCTAGTGGACGATGGTCACTCTCTATTGTAAATCACCTGCTATACAGGTATGTATGGAATTTCTCGCATCCGTACACTACTGCTAATAGTTCTCTTTCTATGTTGGCGTATCTCATCTCGGCTGACGTCAAGGCCTTGGATGCGAAAGCTATCGGCTTTCCTTCCTGCACCAGAGCTGCCCCTAGCCCTCTGGTAGAAGCGTCTACTTGCAGACTGGTTTTCTTCTGTCATAATATGACAGACTTGTTTCTTTGCACAACAGTTCTTTAAGTTGTTTGAAATTCCTTTCGTGTGATTCAGACCACTGGTATTCGGCATCTTCTTTCAATAGCTCTCTGAGATTTGTTGTATGTTCCGACATGTTTGGGATGAAAGAACTCATGTATTGGACCAAGCTGAGGTAACTCCTCAGCTCTTTCTTGTCTTTGGGTGGTTTCATTTCAGCAATCGCCGCAATCTTCTCTGGATTTGGCTTGACTCCCTCTGGTGTATAAATCATGCCAAAGAATTGTCATTCCTTGACTTTAACTATGCACTTATCTGCATTTAACTTGATGCCAGCCTTCCTGGGACGCTCCATGGCCTCATGTAGGTGCATGTCATGGTCTCTTTCATCTGCTCCATAGATCTGGATATCATCAGCTATTCCTATAGCTCCTTCACAGCCTCTGTATGTCTCGTCTACTTTCTGTTGAAAGATATCTTGACTAACCTTTAACCCGAATGGTAGCCTCAGGAATTTGTAATGCCCAAATGGTGTGTTGAAAGTTGTCAGTGTTGTTAATTCCTCATCCAACTTCATGTTCCAATATCCATTTCTGGCATCTAGTTTTGAGAAAACTTTGGCTCCTGCCAGTGATGGCATAATCTCCTCTAGCGTTGGGGTGGGATAGTGGTCCCTCTTTATCGCCTGGTTTAGATCTTTGGGGTCCAAACATATTCTGAGACGCCCGTTTGGCTTTTCTCGTACCACAATTGAGTTTACCCAGTTTGTGGGTTCAGTGACCTTTACGATCACTCCCTTTTCTTCCATCTCCTTTAGCTCTCTTTCAAGCTTTGTCTTCAGCTCAATGGGTACTTTTTGTGGAGCATGGATAATGGGCTTTACCTCTGGATTGATGGTGATGTGGTATTGGAAATCTCCGAAACATCCCACTGTATCATCGAAACATTCCGGATACATGTCTATCAAGTCTTTTTTACGCTTGATTTGTGGGCGGTTCTCCAGTGGGGTGTTGCTGTCTATCTTCAGTGATGTTTCCGTCAGCTCGTGATGCACGGAGATCAATCTCAACTTCTCGCAGCTGTTTAATCCCAGGATCGCTGGCCCCTCAGTGTCGGTGACATAGAACATGCAGTTGATGTTCTTTCTTTTATGTGTCCCTTTGATAAAGGTTATTCCGAGTTGTTTAATCTCACTCCCCCCGTATGCTGTCAGCGTGACATTACTTGCCTTTAAACAACCATTTTTCGGGTAGCCATCTTCTCAGGTTTTCGGGAAAGATCTGCTGGTACAGTCTCAATGGGAGAATGTTGCTCTGAGCCCCTGTGTCCAGCTTCAACTTTAAGTTGATGGTTGTAGGCAGACCTTCAACCTTTTTTTTGATTTGGATGATGGTGTGCAATTCTCTCCTCGGAGTATTTTCCGCTCTGGACATCTTGTGAAGCTGTATCTTTATGGTTTCGATGTTTAGTGCATTGTCGTGATCATCATCATCATCCTGCTCATCCATGGCATGGATATTGTGTTTCTTTCTCTGGTTCTGCTGTCCGCCTTTGTTTTTGATGTATGTTCCTTCTTTCTTTGTTCTACACCTCTTTTCCCAGTGGTTTAGTTTGCCACATGCATTGCAGCTTGTTCCATATGCTGGGCATTTCCTCTTGTCTGTGTAATCGTGCGGTCTTCCACAATTTCTGCACGTTTCCCCCGTTGTCATGTGCGTGTCTTTGTATGTTGTACTTTTCTCACTGCATCCACTCTGTTGTCCGTCTCAGAAGCTGTCCACCTGTCAGCCGTTTGAGAAATCAGCCTCTGTTATTCCGAGCTTTTCTTTTCCTATCAGGGCTTTTTGTACCTCTACATGCGCTGACCCCCATATCAGCTGGTCCACAAGCCTTTCCTCCATTTCCTTAAATTTACACTTGCTGGCTTCATTTCTCAGCCTTGTCAGGAAATTGTCAACTGTTTCACTGGGTTCCTGTCTTAGACTCTGGAATTTGTATCTGTGTATACAGTGATTGGATTTAGGCTCTAGAAGGTTGCTGAATTTATCAAAAATTGTCGCAGGATTTTCCTTTTCCTCTTCAGTCAAGCTCCAGCTATTATACAAATCTAGGCCTTTTTCTCCTGTCCACAACAGAATGTAACTAACCTTTTCCTCATTGGTAGTACCCTTCAGGAAGCTTTTGAATGTAAGCTCACATTTCTGTTTGAACTTGCGGAATGCTTCTACTATATCGTCGGCTTCCCAGTTCATGAGGGGTTGCAATTGCACAGTCAGTGCAGCGGCAGCCATCATTTTAGTTTCCCGTACGATTCACTCTCAATCACCGCAGACACCGGCACTCACAATCAGCTCATAAAATCACTTTTCGTCTTATTCGTAGTTCGTATAGCACAATTTTGTACTCACTTATGCCGCTGCCACCATGTTGTGTCTCCATGTGTTCTTATACTATAAATAATACAGACACTTTTAGCTCATTTTAGTTACTGCTTTTACTTAGCTGTATTCTTGCTTTGTTTCTGTGCTGCCGCATGGTGCGGAGTGATACAAGATGTCCGACGCTGCACTGTGCACTGCCCGTGCACAGTGTGCCACATAGCAATATAACTACACCATACCAAAGTAGTTCCATACCAAAGTAGTTCCATTTAACGATGTGATACTATAACAATGTAACAGGGACAGGTGGGAAAAATCGCAAAAAGTGAGCGTGGGTTCGAAATCCGCCTCCAACCCGCCTCCGTGCAATTTTGCTGGAGGCGGGTTTCATGGGTGCAATTCAGCCCCGCCTCCATCAGTCGGGAGAGGTAGTTAAGACCCTTAAATAGTGGCTAAGGGCCTCTATAATCCTATTTTGACAGGCCTTTGTTATTTTGCCACATTTTGGGCTGGATTTTCTCAGCCCCGAGGAGGCAGGTATGGAGGCGGGATTGCCGGGAAAGTTGCAGAATTTGGGGGCGGGAGGTAAACCCGCCGCCAACCCGCCGCCATGCCCTCTTGACAGGAGGCGGGAAGGGATTAAAGCCTATTAACTGCCTGTTAACAGGTAGTTAACAGGCAGAAAATAGGATTATCCCAATTTTTCATGCTGAAGTGCGGGCTTCCTGACCTGGGGGAACCTCGCCGGGGTGTAGGAGGTGAGTCGGAGGTCTGCAGGGGTCGGAGGGGTCTGAAACTGCGATGTAGAGGTGAGTGATGGGTGCAAGTGTGGAGTGGTAAGTATGTTAGGTGAGTGTAAAATGTTAGAAAATGTTAACTTACCTTTGTTTTTACCTACAGCCTTCAGCCACTGTAGAGCCGGAGTCCCCGCCATCTCCATTGTAGAGATCACAGACTGGCTGTTGCATCCTCCGATCCAACAGCCAGCTGATTTCTGCAATGTAGAAAGGTTTGATGAGTCCTGAACACAAGGGCTCATCAAACTACACAGAATGTCAGTGTTTGACAGCTGCACAGAGCTGTCAAATGATGACATTTCTTCTTTCAAAAGTTCTTGACAGAGGACACGTCATACGTTGACGTGCTCTGTCACTGACTTCCCCCTAATTGGCCTGCTGAGCCCGCCAGGCAGGCTTAACAAGGTCAATCAGGGGAAATTCCCATTGGTTGGCCAGAAGCTGATGGAGGTGGGTCTGAAACCCGGCAAACAGCAGTCCCGCCTCCAAAAGCTTCCCATTCAGAAAATCCAGCCCTTTGTGCATGTTGCACGGCCCTCCTAAACCACGCCAGCTGATCCTGGCGGGTTGACGAGTGAGTGGCCTCCTCACAGCTGCAGCTCCACCATTAAAATGGAGCGTTCAACAGGGATCAGTTGCAGGTGGCAGAAATTTTGTTCCACAGGTCTTTCAGCACTTTTAGTAGGCCTACAGAAGTCAGAGGTGCTGCAGCTTCTATCGCTCAACTGTGGGACCTCCTTGGAAGACCCTCTCCCCACTTGGACCGAGCGCTTCCCCAACGGAGGTATCTGCCAGCAGCATGGGAACCATTTATTTCCTTTCACCATGGAGCTCAGATTCGGATGAGGAGCAGCCATGGCAGCAGCAGAACCAGGCAGCTCAGCAGCAGCAGGAGCCCCAACCTCCTGCTTACCCACCTGATGCTGCACAGGGCAGAAGGCGCCAACGCTTGGCAGCACATCGCCACAGGAGATCCCTCTCTCAGGTTTTACAGACAGAGGATGAGCTACTTTAACATGAGTGAGCAGCAGTGCCAAAGGAGGCTGAGAGTTCCGCGAGAGGTTGTTTGAGAGATCTGCGGCCTGCTGCAGCAAGACCTGGTGCCCAGAGGAATGGGTGGACACCCCTTACCAGTGGCTGTCAAAGTCACCACCGCACTCGACCTTCTTTGCCTCAAGCTCCTTCCAGGGGTCATCCGCAGACATCAGCGGCATCTCCCAGTCGACCACCCACAGTTGCATTACGCAGCTTACCGATGCCCTTTTCGCAAAGTCCCACAATTACATCCACTTCTCAAGGGATCAAGCAAGTATAACCGCCCATTAGATTGGCTTCGCAAATATGGCAGGCTTGCCAATGGTGCAGGGCATCATAGTCTGCACACATGTGGCCCTTAGGGCACCCCATCACAACCCAGCTATCTTTGTCAACCACAAGGGCTTCCACTCCTTCAATGTACAGCTGGTGTGTAACCGCAAGAAGGAGATTTTGCATGTTTGCACCAAGTTCTGTGGTAGTTGCCACGACTCGTTCATCCTGCGGAACTCTAGTGTTCCTCCGCTCTTCAATCCGCCAAATGAACTTAATGGATGGCTGCTTGGTGACCCTAACCCCTGAAGAAGTGGCCAATGACGCTGATCAGGAGGCCAGCTAATGAGGCTGAGGAGCGCTACAACGCCAGCCACATTTTGACCAGGTCCATCATCGAACAAAGCATTGGCATGCTGAAGATACGATTCTGATGCCTTGACCAACTGCAGTATTCAGCAGCCAGGGTCTCCAGAATGGTCGTGGTCTGCTGTGCACTGCATAACATGGCACAGCTTGGTGGCTTGCAGCTTCCTGATGAGCAAGTGGCTCAGTTCATAGCCTCCTCAGATGAGGAGGAGGAGGAGGAGGACCGAGCGGTGGTGCATCTAGCAGCAGCAGTGGCAGCACACAAGCACATGGCTGCCCGTGATGCAAGGGATGCACTAATCCTGGCCAGATTTGCTTAGATTGCCCATTGTGGCACATGTGCTTGGCTCCTTCTTAACACATGATAGACAATGGACATGACTCTCTGGCCTCCTTTCATTCTGACCACCAACCTGACCATGCAAGTGTCGCGGAGCCCGCAATGTGGAGTTGCCTAAGCCAAAATAACAGATGCCATCACGCCAACAGTTTTCCATCACCTCATTTTAATACATTCACACAGGGATGGCATTTCATCAATAAACAGAAACAATCACCCAAGTGCCTGCCCCTGTGACTAATGGTGCTTTATTTTTCTCTTACGCGTGCTCCTACGTGGTGCTCCCCCTGTGGCTTCAGCAGAAGTGGAGGCCCCTTGCTCATTTTCATGCTGTTCCTGCTTCGACACCTTTGGCGATCGTCCTCTGGGTTTCTGAGCCTGTGAGGGCTTGCCAAATGTCTGCTCATCCTGTGGCAGTACAGGGGCTGAGACGTCCATCTCAGTTGGGTGCAGACTCTGGTGGGGCTCTGACCGAGGGCTACACAATGGCAAGGAAGTGTGAGCGCTTGGAGAGGAGCCCCCACTTCCTTGTTCTCTGCCACCAACTTTCCTCTCATGGGTCAGCTCCACCTCAGCACTTGCCAGTGGCTTGAGAGCACCTTGCTGCACATCAGGGGGGCCATGCGGACCCGTATCTGCACTGGCAGTCCTACTCAAAAGGACTTCCACGAAGCTCTGGTTTCTCTGCTCAATAGCTGTTCATCACTCCTCCAGAGATGTCAGTCTATTCTGAACATTCACCATGTTTTCCAGAGTCTGGCGACTTAGGTCCTCCATGGCCGTAGCCATCCTCTCCTCTACCATAGACACCCTTTCCAGAGAGGTAGCCATCCTTTCCACGAAGGTTGCCATCCTTTCCGTGGTGGTGTGTTCATGCACCATTGCCTCCATAAAGGCACTGCTCATGTTAAAGTTGGACTCCTCCATTCTCTCCACACTCACAGTGACCCTGGAGACAAAACCTGTCAGAGACTCCTGCACCTGCTCCTGGAGTTCTAGCATGGCTCTCCTTCTGGATGGACCCAGAGGCACAGGGTCCACATGTAGCGGAGCAGAGCTAGGAGAGTCCTGCGACCTCCGACGAGGACTCTCCACTGCCGTCCCTGCCTCCACCACCTGCTGATGCTCACCTGTGAGCTGTGATACACAAGGTTGACAACACTATGTCCCGAAGGTCCCACTAAGGTGTGCGTATCTGCGCTGGTGCTGGGTGCGCTTACATCTGCTGACACTGCATCCTCAGAGGTTGCAGGTTCCCCTGAGGAGTCTTGCTGCTCAGCCTCTTCCTCATCGACAGTGGGGGGGGGCTCTGTGGATGGTCCTGTGGGGGAGTAAAGGCATGGGTTAGACATTTCACGGAAGTGTGGCATGCACATGCAATAGTGCAGATGCTCAAGTGGCTTTCTATTAATGTACACCAGCAGCCATTTCAGTCACTCAAGCAGTGTAAATGAGAAAGAGGCAAAACTATTCTGTCACAGCTTGGTCTGCATCGCCCGTCTGTCCATCCCCCACTTCCACCTCCACCTCTGTGCCGGCGATGTCAAGGGCCACCTCTTCAGCCTGGGTGAGATGGGCTAGGGAAGGTTGCCCTCCTCCTGTCTTCGCCCTTTCCCTTCTATTGTGGGCTCTCTTTTCCTGCAGTGAGGGAGACAAGTGGAATTGGAGTGAGAATGATGGGGTAAGTGTAGAGAGCCCAGAGCATAGATGCTTAGAAGGAGACAAAGCTGGAGTGAGGTTCCATGTCCAAGGGCCCTCCCTGTGTGTTGTTAGTCGTTGTCATTGCATAACATTGAAAGGGAGTGTGAGGGCAGCATAGTCGAATAGTGAAGTGATTGTGTTCATAGAGTGAGAGGGATGGCGAAGGGTGCAAAGGTTGTAAGGGTAAAGTGGGATGTGGAGGAGGAGGTTGACAATGCAGAGTGCTGGTGATGAGAGGAGAAGGGGAGCAGAAGGAGGGTCAAGCTGATGGTATACTCACTTTGCCTGATCTTACAAGGTCATTGAAACTTTTACAGCACTGCAGTCATGTTCTGCTGCACACAGATCTGGAGGTTATATCCCTTGCCAGCTGGACGCACACAGCCTTGGTTTCTTTGGGAGGCCTCTTCCTCCCAGATGAGGGGAAGAGCAGCTCCCTGCTAGCTGTTGCCCCCTCAACCAGGATACCCAGCGCCTCATCCGAGAACCTCGGGGAGGCCCTTGCCTTGGAGCTGGCCATTCTACTCTGTGATGAAAGCTTGGAGGTGGTGCAGCATCGACCAAAAACCAGTGGAATGAGCCAAGGCAGCAAGCAGCCCTTAAATGAAGCTGGATTAGTGATGTCAGCAGAGGCGAGTTTCGGTCCAAAAACACTAATTGGCCCAGGGGAACTGTAACATTTGTATATTGAATTATCATTGGCCCGCAGGCATCTGTAAGGAATACCTATTATATTCACATGTGATCACATGCTGAGTTGTCATTGGCCTGCAGGAATCTGTAAGGACTTCTATTGTTTTGAAGACCCAGGCTAGGGGTCCTAATGCCAGGCTTTTGCCCACTGATGCTGCTTTGAGTAAGATCAGACCTAATGCTTAAATAAAGAGTTAAACTGTAATACTCCATTGTCCTGCAATTTATTATTTTTGTACAAAGTGTGCAAAACAAGACATGGTGTCGGAACAGGGATTTGAAATGGACATCGTTGGAGCTCCCTTACGTCGAATGGATTGGGGATCTTTGAACTTACGTGGAGAATGGCGTAAGTTCAAGCAACACGTGGAGTTGATGTTCTCGGGTCCGCTGAAAAGCAAAGGGGTGGAAGAAAGATGCAGCTACCTACTCCTGTGGATCGGAGAAAATGGGAGAGACATTTTTAACACATGGTCTCTCACTGCGGATGAAGCAAAGGTACCGAAAAGTTGTTTTGACCGTTTTGAATCATATGTGATGCCCAAGACAAATACAATATTCGCTAGGTACAAGTTTCAGGAGAAAGTACAAGGAGCTAGTGAGTCGTTTGAACAGTTCGTGACTGAGTTAAAACTGCTGGTAAAAGACTGTGAATACGCAGCTAAAGATGAGATGGTCAGAGACCGCATCGTGTTTGGAATACATTCAGCTAAAGTGAGAGAGAAACTTTTGAATGTTGGGTCCGGGCTAATGCTGGACAAAGCTATGGACATAGCTAGATCGCACGAGATAGCCCAAGCACAGCTGAAAACCATAACCAGCGTCATGAGCAGCTCATGTGAACAGACAGTGCACACAGTTAATAGACACACACCAAAGAATATCACCCAGACAGCGTGTTTCAGAACAGAAAGTAGAGTTCTAAAAATGAGCGACACAGACATAAAACACTTCAAAAACTGTGGATATTGTGGAAATAAGATGCATGGAGAAAAGGAGCACTGCCCTGCCAATGTGCTAAATGTGGTAAACGGAACCACTTTGCTAAAGTTTGCAGGACTGTTTTTGGAGAAGCAGTACACACAGTGAGTGACAGCCAAATGCCAGATAGAGAGCCAAATGCAGAGGAACTGCTTATTGATTCTGTGTCACAGAAGAAACAGATTTCAGAGACTGAGCAAGCCTTTGCAGATATTGAGATAGGAAAACAGGGCACAGAGCTTAAGCTTAAACTAGACACTGGAGCTCAGGTTAATGTAATTCCTGAGTGAGTATCACAGCTTGAAGGATGAGTGTGAGCTACAGCCCACCTCATGCAGACTGACCAGCTAGGGGGGTGAGCAGCTCATTATAAAAGGCACATGTGTGATGAGATGCAAGTACAAAGAAAGCGAGATGATGTTGGATTTTTACATTGTTGACACTCGAGCACCTCCAGTGCTAGGTCTAAAGGCACGTTTAGACATGGACCTCGTCAAGCTAGTGCTATCATTGACAGCACCAGTTGAGAAGCAGACAGTCATGGAGGAGTTTGCTGATGTTTTCAAAGGAATTGGACTATTCCCAGGTGAATGCGCTATTCACCTTGACCCAGCAGCAACCCCTGTGGTTTGCCCACCGAGAAGGATACCCCTTGCTCTACGTAGTCGCCTGAAGGAGGAGCTGCAGAGCATGGAGAATACAGAAATCATCGTCCAGGAAACAGAACCGACAGAGTGGGTCAACACATTAGTAGTGGTTGAGAAACCACGTACAGGCAAGCTCAGAGTCTGTCTTGACCCCAGAGATTTGAACAAGGCTATCAAACGCCCTCACTACCCTCTACCAACGCTAGATGACATCACACCCAAGCTAGTGGGAGCACGTTACTTCAGTGTAATGGATGCACGATCAGGATACTGGACTATCAAGCTCACAGAAGAGTCATCTAAGCTAACAATGTTCAACACACCATTTGGACGCTACCGATTTCTGCATTTACCATTTGGTCTTATCTCAGCTTAGGATGAATTCCAGCAGAAGATCGACGAAACCTATGAAGGCCTCAACGGAGTAGTCGCAATCGTAGACGACATCCTCATCTATGGCAGGAATAGAGAGGAACATGACAGGAACCTCCGTGCGATGCTACAAAGATCACGGGAGAAAGGTATCCAGCTCAACCCCGAGAAAAGCATAATCGGATCCACCGAGATCAGTTATTTTGGGCATCGCCTCTCAACTGATGGCATTAAGCCGGATCCAGAGAAAATCTCCGCCATCAAGAAGATGGAGCCGCCGAAGAACTGCGCAGAGCTAGAGACAGTACTAGGCATGGTTAACTGCTTAGCCAAGTTTGCCCCGAGCCTCTCCGAAATCAACGCACCCATTCGTCAGTTGCTCAAACAATCCAATGAGTTCCTGTGGGACAAACAACATGACACAGCATTTCAGAAAATGAAAGACCTAATCACCAGAGAACCAGGACCAGTTCTTGCCTACTTCGACCCCAACAAAGAGCTCAGACTACAAGTGGACGCATCAAAGTACGGACTAGGCAAGAAGGAAAGCCCATCGGCTACGCTTCCAGATCTCTCTCAGACAGTGAAATCAACTATGCTCAAATTGAGAAAGAGCTATAAGCAATTCTGTTTGGATGTAAGTGTTTCCACCAGTACATCTATGGCCGACAAGTCATTGTGGAATCCGACCACAAGCCCCTCGAGTCAATCATGAGGAAACCACTAGCTGCAGCCCCACCAAGGCTACAGAGAATGATCCTTCAGCTACAGAAGTACGACTTCACAATCAAGCACCGTCTAGGCAAAGATATTCCTGTCGCAGACACGCACTCCAGAAAGTCTCTTAGCTACCAGGACAGCAGCCTCAATGAAGGCATGGATGTGCAGGTGCACATGGTGTACAACAGCTTACCTGTGAGTGACTCAAAACTGAAGGAGATCCGAGCAGGAACAGAGAAAGATGCACAACTCACACTGCTGAGCAAAGTCATACATAAAGGATGGCCTGAGGAAAGGAGGAAATGCCCTCAGAGCATATCTGAATTCTGGAACCACAGAGACCAAATGTCACAAATCAACGGAATCATCTTCAAAGGGGAGAAAATCATCATTCCTACCAGTCTCAGAGAAGAGATGTTGACAAAAATTCATGCTGGACATATGGGCATGGAAAAATGCAAACAAAGAGCACGGGACATTGTGTTTTGGCCCGGAATGTGCAAACACATTGAGGACATTGTCGGAAAATGTTCCATTTGTCTAGAACGCCACCCATCAAATGTCAAAGAGCCCATGATACCTCACTGTATCCCAGACAGGCCCTGGCAGGTTGCGGCAACGGATCTGTTCACATGGAACAACAGGGACTACATAGTGACTGTTGATTACTACAGCAGATTTTTTGAACTGGACAAGCTTCACAGCACCACATCTGCAGCTGTGATCCACAAGCTAAAGACAGTCTTTGCCAGGCATGGCATTGTAGAGACTTTAGTCTCAGACAATGGCCCCCAATACAAATCAAAAGAGTTCGAGTCGTTTGCCAAGGCATGGGATTTCACACATGTCACATCAAGCCCACATTACCCTCAAAGTAATGGCCTTGCTGAAAAAACTGTCCAGATTGCAAAAACACTCATGGACAAAGCCAAAGCGGACAAAAGAGACCCCTACATCAGTCTCCTTGAGTACCGCAACACTCCGGTTGACAACTGCAAGTCACCAGCACAGCTGTTGATGAGCCACAGACTTCGCTCAATCCTTCCAAGCACCAACCAGCAGCTGCAGCCAGAGGTCATCAGCTGCAAGCAAGTGCATGCAAAACGTGTACAGAGACAGCAACACCAAAAGAGATACTATGACAGGTCAGCTAGACTACTGCTGCCGCTGCACAATGGAGAATCCATCAGAATCCAGGAGCATGACTACAGGAAGCCAGCAGTCGTCATCCAGCCAGCTGACACTGAGCGATCGTATCACGTCCGCACCCCAGAAGGACAGGTGTACCGCCGCAATCGCAGGCACCTCCTGAACACCAAGGAAAAACACTGTCATTCCGATGAGAGGATCAGTTCAACAGAGTGTGATGAACAGAGCAATACACAAAACACATCATACTTACCTGAACCTAAACCTGAACCTGAATTGTTGACTGATTCAGGAGCATGCTCAGTTCCATACCACACAAGGTCGGGACGAGAGGTCAAGCCTAGAGTTATCCATGACTTGTAAACTGTCAAAGGGTGTAGGCGAATTGCTGCCCTAAAAAAAACTGTACATCGTTATTGAATCGTTGAGATGTTTTCAGTGCTAGTTAAATGCTGAGTTTACTTATATGTTTATGCTACCGAGAACATTATGTAGAAGAAAGGTTTAAAAGTAATGCATAACATTTTTCTTTTAAAAGAAAGGGGATGTAACATTTGCATATTGAATTATCATTGGCCCGCAGGCATCTGTAAGGAATACCTATTATATTTACATGTGATCACATGCTGAGTTGTCATTGGCCTGCAGGCATCTGTAAGGACTTCTATTGTTTTGAAGACCCAGGCTAGGGGTCCTAATGCCAGGCTTTTGCCTACTGATGCTGCTATGAGTAAGATCAGACCTAATGCTTAAATAAAGAGTTAAACTGTAATACTCCATTGTCCTGCAATTTATTATTTTTGTACAAAGTGTGCAAAACAAGACAGGAACCACACCTCTGAAATTAACTGGCCAATTAGGGAAAAATCGCAAATTTTTCCCACCTGACAGTGGAGGTGGGTTTGGAACCTGCCCAAACCGAAACCCGCCTCCAATTGGAAAATCGCCCCCAGTGACCAGAACTGTGCACAGTACTTCAAGTGTGGTCTAACCAAGGTTCTATATAAATTTAACATAACTTCTCTGTTTTTGAATTCTATTCCTCTAGAAATGAACCCGTGCTTTGTTTGCATTTCTTATGGCCTTATTAACCTGCATTGCTACCTTTAATGATTTGTGAATATGTACCCCTAGATTCCTTTGCTCCTCTACCCCTTTTAGATACTTATTATGTAGGTGGCCTCCTTATTCCTCCTACCAAAATGCACCACCTCACACTTATCTATATTGAAAATCATTTGCCATTTACACGCCTATTCTGCAAGTCTGTTAATGTCTCCTTGTAATTTGTTGCAGTCTTCCTCAGTAATAACTATGCCCACCAACTTGGTATCATCCACAAAATTTTAAATTGTATTTCCAATTCCCGAGTCCAAATCATTTATGTAAATGGTGAACAACAGTGGTCCCAGCACCAATCCCTGTAGAATACCTATTTGCACCTTTTGCCAACCTGAGTAACTACCCTGAGCCCCTACTTTCTGTTTTCTGTTTTCATAGAATCATAGAATAGTACAGCACAGAATGAGGCCATTCAGCCCATCGAGTCTGCACCGGCTTTCCAAGAGCAATCCAGTTAGTCTCACTCCCCGCTCTTTCCCCAAATCCCTGCAATTTTTTCTCCTGCTAGTATTTATTCAATTCCCTTTTGAAGGCTACTATTGAATCTGTATCCACCACCCTATCAGGCAGTGCATTCCTAATCCTAACCACTCGTTGTGTAAAAATGTTTTTCCTCATGTCGCCTCTGGTTCTTTTGCCAATCATCTTAAATCTGTGCCCTCTGGTTATCGACTCTTCAGTCATTGGAAACAGTTTCTCTTTATTTACTCTATCTAAACCCTTCATGATTTTGAACACCTCTATCGAATCTCCTCCACCTTCTCTGCTCTGAGGAGAACAACCCCAGTTTCTCTAGTCTATCCGTGTAACTGTAATCCCTCATCCCTGTCACCATTCTTGCATCTCTTCTGCACCCTCTCCAAAGCCTTCACGTCCTTCCTAAAGTGTGGTGCCCAGAATTGGACACAATCCTCCAGCTGGGGCCGAACTAGTGTTTTATAAAGGTTTAGCAGAACTTCATGACTTTTGTACTCTGCCTCTATTTATAAAGCCCAGGATCCCAGAGACCTATTAACTGCTTTGTTAACCTGTCCTGTCACCTTCAGAGATTTGTGCACAAACTCCCCCAGGTCTCTCTCTTCTTGCACCCCATTTAAAGCGGCACCATTTAGCCTGTATTGTCTCTCCTCATTCTTCCTACCAGAATGTTTCACCTCACTTTTCCGAGTTGAATTTCAGCTGTGACGTGTCCGCCCATTCCACCAGCCCGTCTGTCTGTCTTGAAGTCTATTACTATCTTCCTCACTGTTTACTACATTTCCAAGTTTTGTGTCACCTGCACATTTCAAAATTGTGCCCTGGAGCCCCAAGTGCTTATTGTGAGAACAATGCAAGTCCAAGTCATCGGCCCAGAAATTAGGGCCGGGGGCTTCCCGTGGGTGTAAGCCCCCCGACTTGCACTTACCTAGCGCGCCGGCAGTTGAGCTGTAGGGCCCCGTGGAATTCCACTCCGGGGCCTGGCCCAGCTGGCGGCGCGCTGTGCTTGCGTGTCCCAGGGGCGTAGTTAGTGCGATGCGTCCCCTGGGATCACGTGAGCCATGGGCAGCCAATCGGAGGAGGGAAAAGCCCATTCATAAGATTGACAGGTAGACCTGTCAAAACTTATAAATACTACGGGCCCAAAATAGCAGTAAACCTTCAAATAATTTTTTTTAAATCACACTTTTTAAATAAACTATAAATTACATTAAATAACTATTTTAAACAATAATTAAAATTTTTGAAAAAATAATTTTATATTATAACGGGCTAAAAATAAACTTACTTTGCTTTAAAGTATTTAAAAATAATAAACCTGTGGAAAAAATGTTTTAATTTTAATTAATTGACCACTTAACTTGCAAAAAGCAGGCCTTACACCTGCTTTTTAAATGTGTAAATCCTGCAGGCTTACCCTCCTGGGAAAACCTGCAAAAAAAACCTAAGTTCAAAGCGCACGCGCAGCCTCCCCTGCGCGCGCGTTCGACCTCTGAACCTCTTCGTTCAGAGGGTCGGAAGTGCCGGTTTCCCGCGCATGCGCAGTGCATGCAGGAAACCGGCAATTCCATTCGGCCTACGAGTGAGTACCCCGTGCGTACTCACCCGTGGAGACCCGAATTTCTGGGCCAATAATGTATATCAGAAACAGCAGTGGTCCTAGTACTGAACCCTGGGGAACGCCACTGTATACTTCCCTCCAGTCTGAGAAACAGCCAGTCACCACCACTCTCTGTTTTCTGTCCCTCAGCCAATTTTTTTATCCATGCTTCTACTGCCCCTTTTATCCCATGGGCTTCAATTTTGCTAACAAGGCTAATATGTGGTACTTTATCAAACACCTTTTGAAAGTCTATATACACAACATCAACTACACTGCCCTCATCAAAAAGCTCAATCAAGTTAGTCAAACACAATTTTCCCTTAACAAATCTGTGCTGGACCTTCTTTATGTTATTAGTCCATGCTTGTCCAAGTGGCTGTTAATTTTCTCCTGGATTATTGTTTCCAGAGGCTTCCCCACAAATGACGTTAAACTGACTGGCCTGTAATTGCCAGGTTTCTCCTTCTATTTTGAACAAGGGTGTAACATTTGCAATCCTCCAGTCCTTTGGCACCACCCCTGTATCTAAGGAGGATTGAAAGATTGTGGCCAGCACCTCCGTAATTTCCACCCTTACTTCCCTCAGCAACCTAGGATGCATCCCATCCAGACCGGGTGACTTATCCACTTTAATTAACGCTAGCTTGTCTAGTACCTCCTCTTTATCTATTTTTATCTCATCCAGTATCCCAGCAACCTTCCTGGTTTTTTAAAATTTGTTCATGGGATATGGGCGTCGCTGGCAAAGCCAATATTTATTGCCCATCCCTAATTGCCCTTGAGAAGGTGGCGGTGAGCCACCTCTTGAACCGCTGGAATTATGACCCAGTGACGATGAAGGAACGGCGATATATTTCCAAGTCAGGATGGTGTGTGTGACTTGGAGGGGAACTTGGAGGTGGTGGTGTTCCCATGCGCCTACTGCCCTTGTCCTTCTAGGTGGTAGAGGTCTCTGGTTTGGGAGGTGCTGCCGAAGAAGCCTTGGCGAGTTGCTGCAGTGCATCTTGTAGATGGTACACACTGCAGCCACGGTACGCCAGTGGTGGAGGGAGTGAATATTTAAGGTGGTGGATGTGGTGCCAATCAAGCGGGCTGCTTTGTCCTGGATGGTGTCGAGCTTCTTGAGTGTTGCTGGAGCTGCACTCATCCAGGCAAGTGGAGAGTGTTCCATCAGTCCTGACTTGTGCCTTACAGAAAGGTGGAAAGGCTTTGTGGAATCTGGAGGTGAGACACTCACCGCAGAATACCCAGCCTCTGACCTGCTCTTGTTGCCACAGTATTTATGTGGTTGGTCCAGTTAAGTTTCTGGTCAATGGTGACCCCCAGGATGTTGATGGTGGGGGATCCGGCGATGGTAATGCCGTTGAATGTCAAGGGGCTGTGGTTAGACTCTCGCTTGTTGGAGATAGTTATTGCCTTGTGTGGCGCGAATGTTACTTGCCACTTATCAGTCCAAGCCTGAATGTTGTCCATGTCTTGTTGCATGTGGGCATGGACTGATTCATTATCTGAGGAGTTGTGAATGGCGCTGAACACTGCAGTCATCAGCGAACATCCCCATTTCTGATCTTATGTTGGAGGGAAGGTCATTGATGAATCAACTGAAGATGGTTGGGCCTAAGACACTGCCCTGAGGAACTCCTGCAGTGATGTCCTGGGGCTGTGATGATTGACCTCCAACCACCACAACCATCTTCCTTTGTGCTAGGTATGTCTCCAGTCAATGGAGAATTTTCCCCCCGATTCCCAGTGACTTCAGTTTTACTAGGGCTCCTTCATGCCACACGGTCAAATGCTGCCTTGATGTCAAGGGCAGTCATTCTCACCTCACCTCTGGAATTCAGCTCCTTTGTCCATGTTTGGACCAAGGCTGTAATGAGGTTGGGAGCCGAGTGGTCTTGGCGGAACCCAAACTGGGCATCGGTGAGCAGGTTATTGGTGAGTAAGTGTCACTTGATAGCACTGTCGATGACACATTCCATCACTTTGCTGATGATTGAGAGTAGACTGATAGGGCGGTAATTGGCCAGATTGGATTTGTCCTGCTTTTTGTGGACAGCACATACCTGGGCAATTTTCCACATTGTCGGATAGATGCCAGTGTTGTAGCTGTACTGGAACAGCTTGGCTAGAGGCGTGGCTAGTTCTAGAGCACAAGTCTTCAACACGACAGCCGGGATGTTGTCGGGGCCCACAGCCTTTGCTGTATCCAGTGCGCTCAGCCGTTCCTTAATATCACGTGGAGTGAATCAAATTGGCTGAAGACTGGCTTCTGTGATGGTGGGGACCTCAGGAGTAGGCCGATATGGATCATCCACATGGTACTTCTGGCTGAAGATGGTTGCAAATGCTTCAGACTTGTCTTTTGAACTCACGTGCTGGGCTCCACCATCATTGAGGATGGGGATATTCACAGAGCCTCCTCCTCCTGTTAGTTATTTAATGGTCCACCACCATTCACGACTGAATGTGGCAGGACTGCAGAGCTTTGATCTGATCCGTTGATTGTGGGATCGCTTAGCTCTGTCTATAGCATGCTGCTTCCGCTTTTTAGCATGCATGTAGTCCTGTGTAGCAGCTTCCCCAGGTTGGCACCTCATTTTTAGGTACACCTGGTGCTGCTCCTGGCATGCTCTTCCACACTCCTCATTGAACCAGGGTCGTTCCCCTGGCAAACATTCAAAGACCGAATGGATGAGCTACAGAATTTGTTCATCCCAGTTTGGCATAAAAATAAAACAAAAAAGGTGACTCAACTGTGGCTAACAAGGGAAATTAGGGATAGCATAAGATCCAAGGAGAGGACATATAAATTGACCAGAAAAAGCAATAATCCTGAGGATTGGGAGCAGTTTAGGATTCAACAAAGGAGGACAAAGGGATTAATTAAGAAAGGGAAAATAGAATATGAGAGTAACCTAGCAGGGAACATAAAAACTGACTGTAAAAGCTTTTATAGATATGTGAAGAGAAAAAGATTGGTGAAGTCAAGCGTAGGTCACTTACAGTCAGAATCAGGGGAATTTATAATGGGAAACAAAGAAATGGCAGACCAACTAAATTCATATTTTGGTTCTGTCTTCACAAAGGAGGACACAAATAACCTCCCAGAGATGCCGGGGAACATAGGGCCTGATGAAAGGGTGGAACTGGAAGAAATCAGTATTTGTAGGAAAATGGTGTTAGGAAAATTGATGGAACTGAAGGCCGATAAATCCCCAGGGCCTGATAATCTACATCCCAGGGTACTTAAGGAAGTGGCCCTAGAAATAGTAGATGTATTGCTGGTCATCTTCCAGAACTCGATAGACTCTGGAACAGTACCCATGGATTGGAGGGTAGCTAATGTTACCCCACTATTCAAAAAAGGTGGTAGAGAAAAAGCGGGAAATTATAGACCGGTAAGCCTGACATCGGTAGTGGGGAAAATGCTAGAATCTATTATAAAATATGTAATAGCAGAGCACTTGGTAAGCAGTGACAGGATCGGACAAAGTCAACATGGATTTACAAAAGGTAAATCATGCTTGACTAATCTACTGGAATTTTTTGAGGATGTAACTGGTAAAATAGATAAGGGAGAACCAGTGGATGTGGTGTATTTGGACTTTCAGAAGGCTTTCGATAAGGTCCCACATAAGAGATTAGCGTGCAAAATTAAGGCATATGGGATTGGGGGCAAGGTATTGACTTGGATAGAGAACTGGTTGGCAGACAGAAAGCAAAGAGTTGGACTAAACGGGTCGTTTTCCGAGTGGCAGGCAGTGACTAGTGGGGTACCGCAAGGATCGGTCCTAGGACCCCAGCTGTTCACAATATATATTAATGATCTGGACGAGGGAATTGGATGTAATATCTCCAAATTTGCAGACGACACAAAGCTGGGTGGGAGGGTAAGCTGTGAGGAGGATGTCGTGAAATTCCAGTACGATTTGGACAGAATGGGTGATTGGGCAGAAACATGGCAAATGCACTATAATAATGTGGATAAATGTGAGGTTATCCACTTTGGTGGCAAAAACAGGAAGGCAGATTATGGCATTAGATTGGGAGAAGGGGAAGTGCAAAGAGACCTGGGTGTTCTTGTGCACCAGTCGCTGAAGGTAAGCATGCAGGTGCAGCAGGTGGTTAAGAAGGCAAATGGTGTGTTGGCCTTCGTAGCAAGAGGGTTCGAGTACAGGAACAAGGTTGTCTTGCTACAGTTGTACAGGGCCTTGGTGAGACCGCACCTTGAGTATTGTGTGCAGTTTTGGTAGCCTTACCTGAGGAAGGACGTTCTTGCCATGGAAGGAGTGCAGCGAAGATTCACCAGGCTGATACCTGGGATGGCAGGAGAGATTGTGTCGATTGGGATTATACTCACTGGAGTTTAGAAGATTGAGAGGGGATCTCATTGAAACCTATGAAATTCTGTCAGGCCTGGACAGACTAGATGCAGGAAGGATGTTTATGATGGCCGGGGAGTCCAGAACCAGGGGTCATAGTCTAAGGATAAGGGGTAAGCCATTTAGGACTGAAATGAGGAGGAATTTCTTCACCCAGAGAGTAGTGAACCTATGGAATTCTCTGCCACAGAGTGCGGTGGAGGCCAGTTCATTAAATATATTCAAAAAAGAGTTGGATATATTTCTTAAGGCTAAAGGGATCAAGGGATACGGGCAGCACGGTGGCATAGTGGTTAGCACTGTTGCCTCACAGCGCCAGGGACCCGGGTTCGAATCTGGCCTCGGGTGACTGTCTGTGTGGAGTTTGCACATTCTCCCCGTGTTTGCGTGGGTTTTCTCCGGGTGCTCCGGTTTGCTCCCACAGTCCAAAGATGTGCGGTTTAGGTTGATTGGCTATGATAAATTGACCCTTAGTGTTAGGGGGATTAAATACGTGGGGTTACGGGAATCGGGTGGGATATGTGTCGGTGCAGACTCGATGGGCCGAAATGGCCTCTACCTGCACTGTGGGGTTTCTGTGATTCTGTGATTCTGTGAAGGCAGGGACAGGGTACTGAATTTGGATGATCAGCCATGATCTCATTGAATGGCAGAGCAGGCTCGAAGGGCCGAATGGCCTACTCCTGCTCCTATCTTCTATGTTTCTATGTTTCTATGTTGATGGTAATGGTAGCGCGAGGGATATGCTGGCCCATGAGGTTATGATTGTGGTGGAATACAATTCTGCTGCTGCTGATGGCCAACAGTGCCTCATGGATGCCCAGTTTTGAGCTGCTAGATCTGTTTTGAATCTATCCCATTTAGCATGGTGGTAGTGCCACACAACACAATGTGTGAAGACGGGACTTCGACTCCACAAGGACTGTGCGGTGGTCACTGCTACCAATGCTGTCATGGACAGATGCATCTGTGACAGGTAGACTGGTGAGGATGAGGTCAAGTAGGTTTTTCCCTCGTATTGGTTCTCTCACCACCTGCTGCAGACCAAGTCTGGCAGCTGTGTCCTTCAGGACTCGGCCAGCTCGGTCAGTAATGGTGCTACCGAGCCATTCTTGGTGATGGACATTGAAGTCCCCCACAAAAAATGGGTTTAGAATGCATGTACATAAATGCACAAAGTGTGGTGAATAAGGTTGGTGAGCTACAAGCACAATTAGCCGTGTGGCAATATGATATTGTGGCAATAACCGAAACGTGGTTTAAAAACGGTGAGGACTGGGCACTTAATATTCAAGGGTACAAGGTGTTCAGAAAAGATAGGGAAGGAAAAAAGGGAGGTGCGGTGGCAGTGCTGATTAAGGAAGACATTGTAGTGTTGGAAAGGGAGGATGTTCTTGAGGGGACAAGGACAGAATCCATTTGGTTAGAGTTGAGGAGCAAAAAGGGAATGCTCACGCTACTGGGGGTATTCTACAGGCCTCCAAATAGTGAGAGGGAGGTAGAGGAGCAAATCTGCAGGGAAATCGCAGAGATATGCAAGAGCTATAGAGTGGTGATATTGGGGGACTTTAATTACCCAAGTATCGATTGGGATAATGCTAGGGTAAAGGGAAAGGAGGGGGAGGAATTGCTGAAATGTGTTCAGGAGAATTTCCTTGACCAGTATGTTCTTGGCCCAACTAGGAATGAGGCATTGCTGGATCTGGTGCTGGGGAACGAGGCGGGCCAGGTCGACCAAGTGTCTGTGGGAGAACACTTGGGTTCTAGTGATCATCGTATCATAAGATTTAGATTAGCAATGGAGAGGAGCAAGGAACAATCTAGAGTGGAATTTCTAAACTGGAATAGGGCTAACTTCAATGGGATGTGAAAAGATCTAGCCAGGGTAAAATGTAACCAAAGACTGACAGGAAAAATTGTAACAGAACAATGGGTGATCGTTAAGGAGGAGGTGTTTCAAGTACAGGCTAGGTACATTCCAACAAGAGGGAAAGGTAAGGGAACCAAAGCAAGGGCTCCTTGATTGAGAAGATGATGAAACAGAAAAAGAGGGTGTATGATTGCATGTCAGGTGAATTCTTCAATGGACAACCAGACCAAATACAATAAGTTGAGAGGGGAAGTGAAGATGAAAATAAGATTGGCAAAGAGAGAATATGAGCGCAGAATGGCGGTTAATATAAAAGGGAACCCAAAAATCTTCTACCAGCATGTAAACAGTAAGCAGGTAGTAAGAGGTGGGGTGGGGCCTATTAGAGACAAAGAGGGTGATATATGCTTAGAGGCGCAGGGCAAGGCTAGAATACTCAATGAGTACTTTGTATCGGTGTTTACTAAGGAGGTGGATGCTGACAAAATATCGGTAGAAGTGGAAAAGATAGAAGCAATGGAAGGGGTGAAAATTGATAGACAGGATGTACTAGAAAGGCTGGGTATGCTTAGAGTAGATAAGTCGCCTGGTCCAGATGGCTTGCATCCCAGGTTGCTAAGGGAATTAGGGGAGGAGATAGCGGAAGGGCTTGCCATAATTTTCCAATCTTCCCTAGATGCGGGGGAGGTGCCTGAGGATTGGAAAGTGGCCAATTTGACACCATTGTTCAAGAAAGGATGTAAGGACAATCCTAGTAATTACAGGCCGGTCAGTTTAACATCAGTGGTGGGTGAAGTTTTAGAAACAATAATCAAGGAAAAAATGAACAGGTACTTGGAAAGGTTTAAACTAATTAAGGAGAGCCAACATGGATTTGTAAAAGGCAGATTGTGTGTGACTAATCTAATTGAATTTTTTAATGAAGTAACAGGGAGGATTGATGAAGGGAATGCAATGGATGTTGTCTGTGTAATGATATCAGCAAATAGTGATGGTATTTGCCTGTTTGATTATGATGCCTTACCAGCATATTTGCCTGTTTGATTATTTATGCCTTACCAGCAGAGGGCATGTGAGAGAGGCAGAGTTTAGTTTTAGTTTCGGTTTTAGATGGATCTCTAACATGGTGTCTCCTGTAATGCTGTTAACATAGTTGAACAAACTTTAGATTAAAAGACATTCTCTTTCATCAATGTGTCGTCATTGAACCCACATACAAATCAATACATGGTGTCAGAAGAAGGATTGAAAGAGATGAAGAGGAAAAATCTGAAGTTAGCAACTCGACGAGACAGTGAACGGAGTCGTGGCAAGTAAGCTACCCAGCGAAATCAGCTCTCCACATATTAGCAAGCCAAAAGAGAACATCGTTACTTACCATTGGAGAATAGCTAACGAAGTGAAAAATGGTAGGATTACACCCACCGGTGAAGCTTCAGTTGACAGGTAATGTGGCTGAAAATTGGAGGAGATTCAAACAACGTTTGGAGTTGTATTTAGCAGCAATCGGAGCTGACGAGAAAAGTGATAAAAATGAAAGCGTCAGTGGGTGATGAAGCGCTGGAGGTGTATAATAACTTCACATTCGCTGCTGATGGAGACAAAATGAAGTTGGATAAAACAATGGAACAGTTTGAGGCCTACTGCATACCTAAACGTAACGTGACGTTTGAGAGGCACAGATTTTTCACATGTGTACAGAAAACGGGAGAGACTATTGATCAGTATGTGACTGAACTGAGAAACCGAAGCAAAACATGTGAATTTGGGGGACTGACAGACTCGTTGATAAAAGACAGACTGGTGTGTGGTATTCCAGATAATGGTCTAAGGGAAAGACTGCTAAGAGAGCAAAATCTAGACCTGGGAAAAGCCATAGCACTGTGTAGGGCTACAGAGACTGTGAAGTCGCAGGCAAAGGAGCTGTTCAGTGACAGTAGCTGCAACGTGGATGCAGTGAGAAAGAACGGACACAAACCGTTTAACAAAAAGAGCGCCAATGTGAAAAAAGAGGCGTGGCCAGCGAACAAAAATGAAAGGGGCAATCGAAAGTCATGTAGTCGATGCGGTACACAGCATCCACCAAACAAGTGTCCAGCATATGGTAAAACATGCAATAGTTGCAACAAAAACAACCATTATGCCCGTTGCTGTAAGAACCAAGCGCAACAAAGCAAGGTCCATGCAGTAGATGAAAGCGGGATAGAGGAGTTCTATGTGGATGTTGTGTCTGAAAACAAAAAAGAAAAAAGACTGGATGTTGACACTAAAAGTGAATGACATACACATTCCATTTAAATTGGATACTGGAGCACAAGTTAATGTGATATCAGAGACTGATTTTAAGAAAATTAGACCCAGACCAAAGATACATGGAATAAAAGTGAAAGTGACAGGATACTCAGGTACTAATATACCAGTGAAAGGAAAATGCATTGTCAAAGTGACACACAAGAACAGAGAGCACACGCTAGCATTAATCGTGGTGCCAAAGGATGTGCAAGCCATACTAGGCTTAATAGCCTGTGAGAGACTGAACCTGGTAAAGAGAGTCCTCGTTGTGGAAAGCGAAGGAGAGACAGTCTATGATGAACTCATGAAAGAGTACAACGACCTATTTCAGGGTCTAGGCTGCCTTCCAGGAGAACACACGATCAGAGTAGATAAAAGTATGCCAACGGTCATACATCCATGCAGAAAAGTTCCGTTTGCTCTTCAAAAGCAACTGAAGGCAGAGTTGGACAGGATGGAAAGCCTGAACGT
Organism: Somniosus microcephalus; assembly: GCF_052327205.1. Lineage (NCBI taxonomy): Eukaryota > Metazoa > Chordata > Chondrichthyes > Squaliformes > Somniosidae > Somniosus > Somniosus microcephalus. The sequence continues at coordinate 15,210 of NW_028226350.1, read as the reverse complement.
GATTCAGAAGATAGATGAGCCAACTGAGTGGGTGAGTTCCCTCGTCGTCGTGGACAAAAAGAATGGAAAGCTCAGAATTTGCCTGGATCCAAGAGATCTAAACAGAGCAATAAAGAGAGAGCACTTCAAGCTTCCTACACATGAGGAAATCATGTCACAGTTTGCAAATGCAAGGTATATCAGCAAGTTAGATGCATCATCAGGATTTTGGCAGATGAAACTGGACGAGGCAAGTTCAAGACTGTGCACATTCAACAGTCCATTTGGCAGATACAGATTCCTAAGGTTACCATTTGGCATTGCCTCAGCTCCTGAAGTGTATCACAAAACTATCCATATGATCTTATGAGCACCTGGAGGGAGTTGATACATCAATGGATGACATCATAGTATGGGGAACCACGAGAACTGAGCATGACGAGAGACTGAAAAAAGTGCTGGAAGCAACAAGGAAAACAAACCTGAAGCTGAATAGAGAGAAATGCCAGCTCGGGGTGACAGAACTGACATTCGTGGGAGATATCCTTAGCAGTGAGGGCATCAGACCAGATCCCAGAAAGGTGTCCGCCATTGAGAATATGCCAAAGCCACAATGCAAAAAGGATGTGCAGAGGTTTAATGGAATGATCAACTGCATGGGTAAATTCATATCCAACCTCTCAGAAAAGATGGCGCCACTGAGAAGACTAACTGAAAAGAACATAGAATGGGAATGGAATCATGAGCATGAGAAGTCATGGAGCGATCTAAAGAAACTGCTCACAGAGGAACCAGTTCTGAGGTTTTATGACCCAGCGAGACCCATCAAGATATCATCAGATGCATCACAGAGTGGGCTCGGTGCCGTTCTTCTGCAAAAATATGACTACTGGCAACCTATTGCATATGCATCGCGCTCAATGACAGACGCGGAGACGCGATATGCTCAAATAGAAAAGGAGCTGCTCAGCATCACATACGCCTGTGAAAGATTTCACCAGTTTGTGTCAGGACAAGCAATCAGTGTAGAGACTGACCATAAGCCCTTGATTGCATTGTTCCAAAAGCCACTAAATAGCTGTCCGCTTAGAATACAAAGAATGATGATCAGGCTGCAACGCTATACACTGAATGTTGCGTACACACCGGGTAAGCTGATGTATACAGCAGACACGTTGTCCAGAGCTGTTGACCCAAGTGAGCCCGCAAACACCAAAATGGATGAAAAAGTGAACGCCTACATGGACATGATCACAAGTGCACTGCCCATAGCAGATGCAAAAATGGACCTCATAAAGACTGAGACAAACAAAGATGAAACAATGAGACGACTGAGGAAAAGCATCTTGGATGGATGGCCCAACATGAAGCAAGACTGCTCACCTGACATAGCAGAGTACTGGAACTGCAGGGCGGAACTATCAGTGGTCGAAGAAATCATCTACAAAGGAAGTAAAATAGTTATCCCAAAGAGTCTGAGAAAAGAGATGCTAAAAAGGATCCATGGAGGACATCTGGGAATCGAAAAGTGTAAGAAAAGAGCACGAGAGGTGATGTACTGGCCACGAATCAACCAAGATGTGACAAATGAGATGTCAAACTGCACAATATGCCTGAAATATCAAGCAAGCAATCCTGTAGAACCATTAAAGCCACACCCAGCGCCAGACAGACCTTACCAGAAGGTAGGCGCTGACCTATTCGTATGTCAAGGGAAGGACTATCTTGTAGTCACAGACTATTACTCCCTGTATCCAGAGGTTTGTAGACTGTACACCACCACTGCAGATGCTGTGATAACATGTATGAAAGCCATATTCTCCAGACATGGCGTGGCAAGCGAGGTCTTCACAGACAATGGACCCCAGTTTTACAATGCAAGTTTCCGACACTTTGCCAAAGAGTGGGACTTTGTCCACACAACGTCAAGTCCTCACTTTCCACAGTCCAATGGACCAGTGGAAAAATCGGTCCAGACAGTGAAAAGACTGATGTACAAGGCAAAAGACAGTGGAACTGACTTCTACCAGAGCATGCTTGTATACCGCACAACGCCGCTCGAATGTGGTATGTCACCAGCCCAACTCCTTATGGGACATCTGCTAAGGTCAAACCTACCCATCCCGGAGAACCTCCTGAAAACAAAAGAGGGGGAGAAAGTGAGGAAGTTCAAAGAACAACAGAAAGAAAAGCAAAACTACTACTATGACAGAGGAACACAAAACCTACCTGAACTCCACACTGGTGACCAAGTAAGGTTCAAAGACAAAACAAACATATGGACTCAGAAGGGAACTGTCCTGAGTGAAGTCCAACCAAGATCATACACCATTCAGACAGATGAGGGTGCTGTTCTGAGAAGAAATCGTCAGGATCTTCTCATGGGACCAGCCACAGCAAGTCAAAAGACTGATACTGTTGAACAACCTGATCACACAGCAGGTCAAAAGACTGATACTGTTGAACAACCTGATCACACAGCTGAGAACTCATCATCTGAGGCAACAACTCAGATTCAAGGACAATCAATCAGAAAATCCTCAAGACACGTGAAGCCTCCTGAGAGACTCATTGAACAAGTTTAAGGACTCTTGTTATCGAAGGAAGTAATGTTATCTTATTCTTTCTTCAAGTTCTAGTGTATTTACTTATTTCATGTGAACACACAAAACAAGGTTAACTAACTTTGATAATGATAATGATAATGTAAGTTCATTAAGTGTTACAGTTAAAATGCAGAGTAATACAAAGAAAACATGTTGTTAGATAAAAGTAAAATACTTTTGTTTTAAGAAAGGGAGATGTAATGATATCAGCAAATAGTGATGGTATTTGCCTGTTTGATTATGATGCCTTACCAGCATATTTGCCTGTTTGATTATTTATGCCTTACCAGCAGAGGGCATGTGAGAGAGGCAGAGTTTAGTTTTAGTTTCGGTTTTAGATGGATCTCTAACATGCTGTTAACATAGTTGAACAAACTTTAGATTAAAAGACATTCTCTTTCATCAATGTGTCATCATTGAACCCACATAGAAATCAATACAGTCTGCATGGATTTTCGGAAGGCATTTGACAAAGTACCACATAGAAGGCTAGTTAACAAAATTGAGGCTCATGGAATAGGTGGGTCATTGGCAGCTTGGACAAGGAATTGGCTTAAGGACAGAAAACACCGAGCTGTGGTAAATGGCTGTTTTTCAGACTGAAGGATGGTAGACAGTAGTGTTCCCCAAGGGTCAGTGCTGGGGCCACTGCTTTTTTTGATATATATAAATGACCTGGATATTGGAATACAGTGTAGAATTTCTAAATTTGCCGATGACACCAAATTTGCGGGTGTGGCAAACAGTGATGATGATACCAATCGACTACAACAGGATATAGAAAGGCTAGCAGAATGGGCAGATGGAATTTAATTCAGAGAAGTGTGAGGTGATGCATTTTGGCAGAAGGAACAGGGAGAGGCAATGTATACTTAATGGCACAGTTTTAAAGAGTATGCAGGGACAGAGGGACCTGGGAGTTATATATGCATAGGTCCCTGAAGGTGGCAGGACATATTGAGAGAGTGGTTAGCAAAGCATATGGGATCTTGGGCTTCATAAATAGAGGTATTGAGTACAAAAGTAGAGAAGTTATGCTGAACCTTTATAAAGTGTTGGTTAGGCCACAACTGGAGTATTGTGTCCCGTTCTGGTCACCACACTTTAGAAAGGATGTGAAGGCACTTGAGAGGGTGCAGAGGAAATTTACCAGAATAGTTCCAGGAATGGGGGATCTTAGCGACAAGGACAGGTTGGAGAAGCTGGATTTGTTTTCATTAGAGCAAAGGAGGTTGTGGGGTGATTTGATAGAGGTGTACAAGTTTATGACGGGTTTGAATAGGCTAGATGGGGAATGTACTGGTCTCACTAGATGTGCTTCTATCTAGTTATCCAGCCAGCTAAACACTCATTCAAATAATTCCTCGAGAAGCGGGTTTGCTGTTTTGAAGCTTTACTTGAACAAATTTGTGAAACTGTAAACAAAGACAAAGTATGTTTTGTACATAGAACTGAGTACTATACATTAGATGTTACATAAGATATAAACATGTTTATGACAATAGAATAGACTAATTGTATAACTAAACAGCACTGGAGCAAAACTTCAGTAGCTAACAACTAATAACTTCTTATAGACAAAGTATTGTCAAAATACTACACTGACAAGGTTGTTCTCATGTTATTAAACAAAGATACTCACAGACATTGTGTCTTGCCTAGCATATAAGATGGGATGGCACAGGATTGAGAATGCTTCATGTGAGCTTCTCCATAACTCAGCAAGTTCTTCCTGGAATACTACTTCTGGGTCAAAACAGGAAGGTCAAACAGCAGATTGCGATATACTAACACTACTATACACTAACTACCACTAGAGGGTGCTATCTGCATGTAATAAGTCCAGAACAGGGAAAGGCTGTTCCCACGAGTTGATGGTACAAGGACTAGGGGACCCAGATTTAAGGTTTTGGGCAAGAGATACAGGTGGGGTGTGAGGAAAAACTTTTTTACACAGCGAGTGGTGATGACCTGGAACTCGCTGCTGATGGAAGTGGTGGAAGCGGACACACTCAATGTTTTCAAGGGGAGACTGGATAGGCACTTGAGGCAAATAAACTTGCAGGGCTACGGGGATACAGCAGGGGAATGGGACTGACTGGATTGCTCTACAGAGAGCCGGCACAGACTCGGTGGGCCGAATGGCCTCCTTCTGTGCCGTTATGACTCTATGACCCAGAGTACATTCTGTGCCCTTGTTACCCTCAGTGCTTCTTCCAAGTGGTGCTAGCTTTAGCAAAGTCTTCTTCCTTGGTAAACACTGCTGCAAAGTACTCATTTAATACCTCAGCCATGCCTTCTGCCTCCACACATGGGTCTCCATTTTGGTCCCTAATCGGCCCCACCGTTCCTCTGACAACCCTGTTTGCTATCCATTCTGCTACTTGTCCCCGACTCCACCTTAGTCATGAGTCTACTCTGTGGTATCTTATTGAAGGCCTTTTGAAAGTACATGTATATTACATTTACTACATTACCCTTGTCTACTCTTTCTATTACTTCTTCAAAGAATTCAATAAGGTTGGTCAAGAATGACCTTTCTTTATGGAATCTGTGCTGACTACTTTTTATTATATTTTTGGTTTCTCAATGTTTTTCTATTACACCTTTGAGTAAAGATTTCATTATCTTTCCAACCACCGACGCTAAGCTAACTGGTCTATTGTTCCCTGGACTTGTTCTATCTCCCTTCTTAAACATAGAAATAACATTAGCTGTCTGCCAGTCCTCTGGCACTATACCAGATAAACAGATTGTCAGGTCATTATCACATTGCTGTTTGTGGGATCTTGCTATTTGTAAATTGGCTGATGTGTTTCCGCCATTACAACAATGACTCGACTTCAAAAGTATTTAATTGGCTGTAAAGCGCTTTGGGACATCCTGAGTTTGTGAAAGAAGCTATAAAAGTGCAAGTCTTTCTTTGTCTCTGTCAATTTTTAATCCACACTGCCACTGCCCCTTTAATCCCACGGGCTTTAATTTTGCTACCATGTCTATTATATAACATTTGATCAAATTCCTTTTGAAAGTCCATGTACACATCATCATCAACCTCACTACCCTCATCAACCCTCGCCGCTACGCCAAACAAGTTTTGCCTTTAACAAATCCGTGCTGACTTTCATTTCTTAGTCCATACTTTTCCAAGTGCCAATTTAATTTGTCTTCGATTATTGTCTCTAAAAGTTTCCCCACTGATGCGCTATCAATTACTCATAAAAGACTGAGAGTTAAGAGAGTAACTAAAGGCTTTTATTAACAAAAGAATGAAGGTCTGCCTCGAGTGGTCGACCGGTCCAGAAATACAAAGGGCTGGGGAGCAGTCACCTTTATACTAGGACTTGTGGGAGGAGTCAGCCGAGGCATGTCCAGGCATGTACACAGTGGAATACAAACAGTGGTTTACCACATTCACCCCTTGTTTAAAATTGAGTCCGGCGGGGTGAAGTGTATTAAAAGTTAGTGTATTGGAGTCTCTCCGGAGGTCTTGTCTGCCGCTGTGATCGGCGTGGCGACGGCAGGGGTAGTGGAGCTTCCGGCGTCGAGTCCTGCGTGGGCTGTGGCACAGGCGTGTCGTCCTCGTAGATGTCGAGCGGGTCGCGGGGCCCAGGCCTGCCGTCTGCTGGGGCTGGATATCGGATCGTGGGGGGGGGTGGTAGTGAGTAGTGGGTTACTGCGGCCCCCGAGGGTGCAAGGTCTCTTATGGAGACTGTGTCCTCCCACCCGTCCGGGTATGCAATGTAAGCATACTGGGGGTTGGCGTGGAGGAGGTCGACCCTCTCGACCAGGGGGTCCGTTTTATGGGTCCTCACGTGCCTTCTCAGTAGGACCGGCCCTGGGGATGTCAGCCATGGCGGTAGCGATGTCCCCGATGTGGACTTCCTTGGGAAGACAAACATTTTCTCATGAGGGGTGGCGTTAGTGGCAGTGCAGAGCAGTGACCGAATAGAGTGGAGCGCATCGGGGAGCACATCCTGCCAGCGGGAGGTTGGAAGGCCCCTAGACTTTAAGGCTAGCAGGGCGGCCTTCCAAACTGTCGCATTTTCTCTTTCCACCTGTCCGTTCCCTCGGTGGTCCTGCTTGTGGCAATACCCCTAGTTAGCAGGTACTGACGGAGTTCGTCGCTCATAAACGATGAGCCCCGGTCGCTATGGATATAGCTGGGGAAACCGAACAGGGTGAAGAGGTTGTTCAGACATTTAATGACCGTGGCACTGGTCATGTCCGGGCAGGGGATGGCGAACGGGAAACGGGAGAACTCATCAATAATATTGAGGAAGTACACATTGCGGTCGGAGGAGGGGAGAGGCCCTTTAAAATCAACGCTCAGGCGCTCGAAGGGGCGAGTGGCTTTTATCAGGTGGGCCCTGTCTGGTCTATAAAAGTGCGGTTTGCACTCAGCGCAGACTTGGCAGTTCCTGGTCATGGTCCTGACCTCCTCAATAGAGTAAGGCAGGTTGCGGGCCTTGATGAAGTGGAAGAACCTGGTGACCCCCGGGTGGCAGAGGTCATTGTGGAGGGCCCGCAGCCTATCGATCTGCGCGCTGGCGCAGGTGCCACGCGATAGCGCATCCGGGGGTTCATTGAGCTTCCCGGGCCGGTACAGGATCTCGTAATTGTAGGTGGAAAGTTCGATTCTCCACCTCAAGATCTTGTCATTTTTGATTTTGCCCCTCTGCTTGTTGTTAAACATGAAAGCAACTGAACGTTGGTCAGTGAGCAGGGTAAATCATTTTCCGGCCAGGTAGTGCCTCCAATGACGCACAGCCTCCACAATCGCCTGGGCCTCCTTCTCAACAGCGGAGTGTCTGGTCTCCGGGCCTTGGAGGGTTCGTGAAAAGAAGGCCACGGGTCTCCCCGCCTGATTGAGGGTAGCGGCCAGGGCAAAGTCGGACGCGTCGCTTTCCACCTGGAAGGGGATGGATTCGTCCACTGCGTGCATGGTGGCTTTGGCAATGTCTTCCTTGATACGGTGGAAGGCTAAGCGGGCCTCTGCCATCAAGGGAAAAGAGGTGGACTTGATCAGCGGATGGGCCTTGTCCGCATAGTAGGGGACCCACTGGGCATAATAGGAGAAAAACCCAAGGCACCTCTTCAGGGCCTTGAGGCAGTGGGGCAGTGGGAGTTCCATAAGGGGACGCATCCGGTCGGGGTCGGGGCCGATGACCCTGTGTTCCACAGCACAGCCAAGGATGGCGAGGCGGTTTGTGCGGAATATGCACTTCTCCTTGTTATATGTCAGGTTCAGGAGTTGGGCGGTGCGGAGGAATTTTTCGAGGTTTGCGTCATGGTCCTGCAAGTCACGGCCGCAGATGGTCACATTGTCCAGATATGGGAAAGTGGCCTGCAACGCATTTTGATCTACCATCCGGTCCATCTCCCTTTGGAAGACGGAGACCCCGTTGGTGATGCCAAAGGGAACCCTAAGGAAGTGGTAGAGGCGGCCGTTTGCCTCAAAGGCAGTATACTGGTGGTCCTCAGGGCGGATAGGGAGCTGGTGGTATGCTGATTTCAGGTCAATGGTCGAGAAGACGCGGTACTGCGCAATCTGGTTGACCATATCAGCTATGCGGGGGAGTGGGTAAGCGTCCAGCAGGGTGTAGCGATTTATTGTCTGGCTGTAGTCGATGACCAGGCGCTGCTTCTCGCCGGTCTTAACGACCACAACCTGGGCTCGCCAGGGGCTGGTGCTGCCCTCAATAATCCCTTCCTTCAGGAGCCGCTCCACTTCGGTTTTAATGAAAACCCTGTCCCCGGCACTGTATTGCCTGCTCTTTGTGGCGATGGGCTTACAGTCGGGGGTGAGGTTAGCAAACAGTGGGGGGGGGGGTGACTCTGAGTGTGGAGAGGTTGCACCTGGTGCGCGGCGGGCAATTTGGGAGCTGCTGGCTGCGGACTGTGAGTGGGGGTAGGGGTCCACCGTACGCCATCGTAACACTTTTAAGGTGGCACTGAAAATCTAACCCCAGCAGGACGGCAGCACAGAGGTCGGGCAGGACCAGAAGTTTAAAGTGATCGTACACGGTCCCGTCTACTACGAGTGTCACTACGCAGTAGCCGCCGATGTCCGCCGACTGGGACTCGGAGGCCATAGAAATCCGCTGGTGCGCAGGCAGGACTGGGAGAGAGCAACGCCGCACCGTGTCGGGGTGGATGAAGCTCTCCGTGCTCCCAGAGTCAAAAAGGCAGATTGTATCGTGGCCATTTACCTTAATGTCCATTGTGGAACTGGCCAGCTGGTGCGGTCTCGCTTGGTCCAGTGTAACGGATGCCAGCATAGGGGTCGGTGTGTCGCTGCGGGTATCAGATGAGGCGGTGTTGGGGGCCTGCTGCGTTCCGGCTGTCGTCCAAGATGGCGGCGTCCATGATCCCCATGTGGCTGGAGGCGTCCAAAATGGCTGCTGTACTGGTGGTTCGCACATGGCCGGGGAGGCCCAAGATGGCGGCCCGCATGGCCCACACGCGGCGCTGCTGGGGTTCGGGGTGGCTTTGGCCCTGCAGACGTTAGCGTAGTGTCCCTTCTTCCCGCAGCCCGAGCAGATCGCGTTTTTTGCCGGGCAGCGTGCTCTGGGGTGTTTTGCCTGGCCACAGAAGTAGCATTTCTGGCCTTGGGGCACTGCTGTCTGGCCTTGGGACACTGCTGCGGTAGTTGGGCCGTTGCTGGGGTGTGGCTGGGGTGGCACGCGCTATGAGGCGGTCCTACCGTGTCCCAGGCTGTCATTCCCCGCGGCGTCCACGGTGCAGAGGAGTAGGCATCCATGCCCCGGTTGGCTGCATCCAATGATAGTGCAAGTTCAGAGGCCTTGTTGAGGTCGAGGTCACTCTGCTCCAACAGTCACTGTCGGGTGTAATTGGATCTGTGGCCCGCTACAAAAGCGTCCCGGATAAGTTCCTCTGTGTACACGGCGGCCTTTACATCCTTACAACCACAGGCCCGGCCAAGCACAGACAGTGCCTGAAGGTATTCCTCGGTCGATTCCCCAGGTTGTTGTTTACGACTCCCCAGAAGGTGCCTGGCGTACACTTCGTTCACTGGGCGCGTGTACTGGTCCTTGAGGAGCTTGATAGCATCCGCGTACGAGGTCGCGTCTTGGATGACCGAGTACACTCGGTGGTTCACTTTGGAGGTCAGGACATCCAGTTTGTCCTCGTCCGATTTGATTGCTGCGGAGGCGGTCAGGAATTTTTCGAAACACTTAAGCCAGTGAGTAAACTTGGTGGATGAGTCCGCCTCCCGATGATCTAAGTCCAGGCATGCTGGTGTGAGGATCTTCTCCATTATAAAAATTTTGTTAATAAAATTGATGCGCTATCAATTACTCATAAAAGACTGAGAGTTAAGAGAGTAACTGAAGGCTTGTATTAACAAAAGAATGAAGGTCTGCCTCGAGTGGTCGGCTGGTCCAGAAATACAAAGGGCTGGGGAGCAGTCACCTTTATACTAGGACTTGTGGGAGGAGTCAGCCGAGGCATGTCCAGGCATGTACACAGTGGAATACAAACAGTGGTTTACCACACCCACCATGGGCATTAGGCTGACTGGCCTGTAGTTACCCGGATTATCCGTCTCCCCTGTTTTGAGCAGGGGCGTAATGCTTGTCATGGATGGAGCAGGGCCTGGGAGCCCGGTTACATGGCAGTGCTGTCTCTACCTGCACGGCTGGTCCCCTTACCCTGATTACCAAACCCGCCCCCCCCCCACCAACTCCATGTTGATCCTGTTGCCTCGGTTACCGCTGCTCAATTGACTAATTAGAACTAAGAATTAGAGCACCTGATACAAAAGCTGCCCAATCAGCTTGCATCTGGTGGGATTTCCTACCACTCCTCATTAAACCGTCGGTTTCTGAGCATGCGCGGGTCCCAGCACCAGGGATGGTGCAGTCCCGTCACCCCACAACGGGCCCCAGCACCAGGGGGACGTGTCTATTCGCAACACCAAAGTTCTGATTGGTCCCCTTGGAGGACAAAACACCCAGCAGTTTGTCTGGAATGTGTAATTAGATCCTGTCTGCCTAAGTAATCAATTACTTTGCAAAGTGTAATTCGAGCCTTTCTGACTGCCTACTTGAGACAGAACAGAGCTCACATCGAACAGGACTCACCCTCGCCAGTTAAGACCTTCTCCCAGCCCTGCCCAAGTTCCTGACGCCCCATCCCCCAGATTCTGATGACCTTCTTTCCCCATCCCCATAGATGGGGCATTGTGTGTGGGTCACGGATTGTTAACAGGTTATTGGGTACGAAGTGAATAGTGACAGTGTCGTGACTTCCGGATTTCGTCCAGTCCAATGGTGTCACTTGCCACACAAGCACCGAGCTTTCCGAGAAATCAACCAGGTCTCGGGGGAGGAGAGGGAGAAAGTGGTGCGGGTGTAAAGAGGATGGGGTTGGAAGAACGTGATCTGCCTGACCATCTGGATCATGTTCTCGCTCTCATTCTCCCCCACCCTCTTTAGAACTGGATCACATTCTTCCAACATTCCCACTGTTCGCTCCATGCTCTTTATCACCCCCCAGGTACCTGACCTCCCCCTACGCAGCCCCCCCTCCCCAGGTTCCTGACCTCCTCCCCCCACCGCCCCCCCCACCAGGATCCTGACCTCCTCCCCCGACCGCCCCACCCCCAGGATCCTGACCTCCTCCTCGCCCCCCAAGTTCCTGACCCCCTCCTCCCCCCCCAGGTTCCTGACCTCCTCCTCCTCCACCCCCCCCAGGTTCCTGACCTCCTCCTACTGCCCCCCCCAGGTTCCTGACCTCCTCCTCCTCCCCCCCCCGCAGGATCCTGACCTCCTCCCCTCCCCCCAGTATCCTGACCTCCCTCCCTCCCCCCCCCCGGTTCCTGACCTCCTCCTCCTCCCCCCCGCCCCCCAGGTTCCTGACCTCCTCCCCGCCCCCCCCAGGTTCCTGACCTCCTCCTCCCTCCCCCCCAGGATCCTGACCTCCTCCTCCTCCCCCCCGCCGAGGTTCCTGACCTCCTCCTCTCCCCACCACCCCCAGGATCCTAACCTCCTCCTCCTCTCCCCCCGCCCCCCCCAGGATCCTGACCTCCTCCTCTCAATTCAATTCAAATCGCTTTATTGTCATGACAAGTTACATCTTATGTTGCCAAAGCATCGGAAGACATTCATGTTTGTTCACAAAAATACAGATCTATCCATACAGTGTATAAACAGATATATCCCTGAGTGTATAAATATACTTTCATATAATTTATATATACTCTTATCTTATCTTTAGTGGTTGTCCCTCTGTTTATGGCAAGCTGTAACATAGTGTGCCGCTAGTGTTACACAATTTCTTTCTTCCCCTAGTAGGTATGGGAGTTTTTGGTCGTCATTCAAATTTCTGAATTCCGGGCATATTTTTGTAAATTTTGGGTAGAAATTCTCCCTTATGCCCTGATATTTTCTACAAGCTGTGAGGAAGTGCATCTCTGTCTCCACCATTCCCTGACTGCAGTGAGAGCATATCCTGTCCTCTCTTGGTAGCCGGGTCTGCCTGTGTCTACCTTTTTCGATCGCCAGGCTATGTTCACTAAGTCTGTACATTGTCAAGATTTTTCTCAGTTTGCTGTCCTTTACCATGGTCAGGTAATCAGCTATGTTGTAGCAATTGAGTTTGCTTTGGGTTTTTGTTGTTTCTGCCAATATGTCAGATATTTTTCCTTTTGCTTAGCGACGATTTGTGTGTTGGGTCGAATTCTTTGTGTTACGCTGTCACTGTCCTGGGCTGGTTATTGTTACGTAGTGTTAGTAGTACTTCACTGAGTCCCAGGACTAGTTGACTGAGGGTATTCTTCTTTATGGTCATCTCTTGGCATTTCAGGGCGTCGTAGTGATAGCATTGGGGGTTGCTCATTTCTAGGTGTTTCCAAAATTTAGTGGCTCTTTTTTGGATAGTGATTATTAATGGATATTGGCCTAGTTCTGCCCTGCATGCATTGTTTACTGTTTTCCTTCGAGTCCGGAGGATACTTTTACAGAATTCTGCATGTAGGATCTCAATTGGGTGTTTGTCCCATTTTGCAAATTCTTGATGTGTTAGCGGTCCCCACACCTCACTGCCATAGAGTGCAATTGGTTCAATTACTGATTTGAAAATTTTGAGCCAAATGCTAATTGGGATTTCTATTTGGATTGATTTTTTAGTGGCATAGAAAGCCCTTCTTGCTTTCTCTTTCAGTTCATTCACAGCCAGTTTGAAGTTTCCCGTAGAACTGATTTTTAAGCCCAAGTATGTGTAGTTAGTGGTTTGTTCAATTTTGGTTGTTCCTATGTGAAATTTATTTTGGGTCCCTGATGTCTGGATCTTTGCTGGAGACTTTGGTTTTTTGGGGATTTATTGTCAGGGCCCAAGTCTGGCAGTACGACTCCAGCAGATCCAGGTTCTGCTGTAGACCCTCCTTAGTTGGTGACAGCAGAACCAGGTCGTCTGCATAGAGGAGGAATTTAACCTTGGATTCATATAGGGTGAGGCCGGGTGCTGTCGATTGTTCCAAGATCCCCCGCCCCAAGATCCTGACCTCCTCCCCCACCCCCCAGGTTCCTGACATCCTCCCCACCCCCCAGGATCCTGACCTCCTCCTCCCTCCACCCAACCCCCCCCAGGATCCTGACCTCCTCCTCCCCCCCCCAGGTTCCTGACCTCCTCCTCCCACCGCCCCCCATCCCCCCAGGATCCTGACCAGAGTCCTCCCCCCCACAGGATCCTGACCCCCTCCTCTCCCCCCCCCCGCAGGATCCTGACCTCCTCCTGCCCCCCCAGGTTCCTGACCTCCTCCTCTCCCCCACCCCAGGATCCTGACCTCCTCCTCTCACCCCGCCAGTATCCTGACCTCCTCCTCTCACCCCCCCAGGATCCTGACCTCCTCCCCCCACCCCAGGATCCTGAGCTCCTCCTCTCGCGCCCCCCCCAGGATCCTGACCTCCTCCCCCACCCCCCGGGTTCCTGACCTTCTCCTCCCCCCCACAGGATCCTGACCTCCTCCCCCCGCCCCCAGGATCCTGACCTCCTCCCCCCCCAGGATTATGACCTCCTCCCCCCCCAGGATCCTGACCTCCTCCCCACCCCCCCCGGATTATGACTTCCTCCCCCCCCCAGGATCCTGACCTCCTCCTTCCCGCACCCCCCCAGGATCCTGACCTCCTCCACCCCGCCCCCCCCAGGTTCCTGACCTCTTCCTCCCCCCCCAGGTTCCTGACCTCCTCCTCTCCCCCCCCACCCCAGGTTCCTGACCTCCTCCTCTCTCCCCCCCCTCCCTCCAGGTTCCTGAACCCCTCCTCTCTCCCCCCCCCTCCCCCCAGGATCCTGACCCTCCTCCCCACCCCCCCCGGATTATGACTTCCTCCCCCCCCAGGATCCTGACCTCCTCCTTCCCGCACCCCCCCAGGATCCTGACCTCCTCCGCCCCGCCCCCCCCCAGGTTCCTGACCTCTTCCTCCCCCCCCAGGTTCCTGACCTCCTCCTCTCCCCCCCCACCCCAGGTTCCTGACCTCCTCCTCTCTCCCCCCCTCCCTCCAGGTTCCTGAACCCCTCCTCTCTCCCCCCCCTCCCCCCAGGTTCCTGACCCCCTCCTCTCCCCACCCCCTAGGATCCTGACCTCCTCCTCCCGCCCCCCCCCAGGATCCTGAATTCCTCCCCAACCCCGCCCCCAGGTTCCTGACCTCCTCCTCCTCCTCTACCCCACCCCAGGATCCTGACCTCCTCCTCCCGAGGTTCCTGACCCCTTCCTCTACCCCCCTCCAGGTTGCTGACCCCCTCCGCAGGTTCCTGACCCGCTCCGGTCTCACTCTCTTCCCAGTGCCGGGCCTGCTCTACAGGCCGCAACGGTTGGACAACTGAGCGGATCAGGTGCGCATGCGCAGCAGGGCAGAACTGACGGCAGCTCCCGGCAGCCCCCGGACTACAGCTCCCGGCAGCCCCCGGGGCCCCGGACTACAGCTCCCGGCAGCCCCCCGGGGCCCCGGACTACAGCTCCCGGCAGCCCCCGGGGCCCCGGACTACAGCTCCCGGCAGCCCCCGGGGCCCCGGACTACAGCTCCCGGCAGCCCCCGGGGCCCCGGACTACAGCTCCCGGCAGCCCCCGGGGCCCCGGACTACAGCTCCCGGCAGCCCCCGGGGGACAGGTGTGCCGCAGGTGAGCTCAGTGTTTGTGTTCGGGAGCCGCCAGTCGCAGCTCCTCGGGAATCAAGGCGGTGGCGCGGGTTGAGTGTTCCTGTGGAGAGCGGAGCTGCTGATCGCCGGGCAGCACCGCAGGTGAGCGCCGCACCTGCGCTGATTTCTTGTCTCCGATGTTTGGGGCAAAGTGCGATTTACTTGTACTTCTCGCAATCTAGTGTTACTGTATCCGCTGCTCACGGTGCGGTCTCCTCTACATTGGGGAGACCAGACACAGACTGGGCGACCGCTTTGCGGGACATCTCCGCTCAGTCCGTAAGGGGGACCCCGAGCTTCCGGTCACCTGTCACTTTAATTCTCTGCGTCATTCCCACTCGGACCTCGCCGACCGCGGCCTCTGACACTGTTCCAACAAAGCTCAAAGTAAGCTCCAGGAACAGCACCTCAACAATTTCACACCAAAACTTCGGCCCCTATTTTTATTCCCCTTTTTTTTTCGCTG